>NC_048424.1:22788525-22795745 GCF_013103735.1 Etheostoma cragini
CACACAGACACACACACACACACACACACACACACACACACACACAATATCAGCATTGCTGTCATGGAATTCTAATGAATTCTAACTAATGATCATACTTTTAACAGGATAGGAGGGTTTAAAGCTCCTTAAAGCTCCTGAGGTTGAAGGAGTAGATATTGTCCTCTGACTATCTACGTGACAATGTGACTCTCTCGTCACAGGGAAGGACCACAATTTCGAGAAGTATGAGGATGACTTTATCACTGATCTGAACACGCCATATGATTATGAGTCCATCATGCACTACAGGCCACTGTCCTTCAACAAGAACGAGAGCATCCCCACAATCACCACCACCATCCCGTATTTCAATGAGGTCATCGGCCAGCGGCTGGACTTCAGTGCGGTCGACATCACCAGGCTCAACCGCATGTACGACTGTGGTGAGTGACTCCTTTCACGCCCCCCTTAACGGTTACTGAAAGGCATGTGGTTCAAATCTAATATCCTGGCAGGGAAAGAGGTTCATTTAGAATCCAAATCCAGGTCTTTAGGTAAATCATTGATTTGTTTTCACAGTTGACCTAAAATACATTAATGCTCTCATCTTTAAGGCTGCACTAAAAGAATGATCCCAGTAGCCCCCCTCAGCTTTTCAATAGTTTGTCTTTTACACCTCTATGCAGCAGATAGGAAAGGAGTACGTGCTCAAAATGTATTTTTTAGGACTATTGTTTGGTCTTTTTGGCCTTTATTAGAAAGGATAGCTGAAGACAGAGATGGGGGATGACATGCAGGAAACGGACACGGGTCAGACTTGAACCCAGGTCACTGGAAGAACTGAGGCTCCCCCTATTTTCCACTGGGCCGTGGTTTTGTTCCATCCACCGCTACGCGCCATCCCATGTTAATTTATTGTCTCTACAACTACTTGAAAGAACAATCGCCTGTTTATTAAGCAGGTATCTACCTTCCACTCCAAGCACTCTTGACATTTAACTCCATGCCTTCTCTTTTGTGAAGTCCATACAGAAAGGATATTAACTGAATAAAAATGTAGCCAGGCTAGCTCAGTTGGTAGAGCTGCACATATGTAGAGATTTATTCTTCAACACAGAGGGTCTGGGGTTTAATAATAATAAAAATAATAAAAATTGTCAAAAAATAAATACCAGTTACCATTACCCTACGTATCATGATTCATATCTCAACCGGTTGTAATCTTTACCCATTTGGATCAATTTTGAAGCGATTCCCGATGCATCGTTACACCCTGCGTGCTTTAAGCTCTGCAGGCTGACTGTAGATAACTGTCCTGTTCCAGCCAACACACACACGCTCCTAGACCAGTGCTCCTTTGAGCTGGTCAACATCTGTGGAATGATCCAGAATGAGGAGGACAGCGCCGACTGGGCCCAGACGCTGAGCAGTCCAGCTGATACAGACCACACCCTGGCAGGCCGCTGCAGAGGTACCAGGCTGATTTTCTAGATCATACGCAAAGGTACATATATATTTCAAACATACATCTGAAAACAAAAAAATCTTGTCATTAATAAATTGTGACAAAACAGTGTCACACACTCCAGCTCCATTTGGGGGCTTAGTATTTCATTATTTCCATTCCCCATATCTTTTTCTCATAAGATTTAATAAAGAAAGATTGAACATTTACATGAAATATTTACATCAAAAAACATGCATGTAGTGTGTTTTTGCCAACAATAATGCCATTCAATTTCTTGTCTTACACCATTAAAATGCTTTCCGGCTTTTTAGCCATTTTGGTAAATACTGTTGGACATAAACAGGACATAAATAACATTATTTTCCAATCCCCAGTCATTATGATAACTCAGTTAAGACAGTATGTTTTTTTTTCTTCTAGATTCTGGCTTCTTCATGAAGTTTGACACATCTTCGGGCGCAGTTGGAAGCAGCGCCCTGCTGGAGTCCCGGATCCTCTACCCCCAGAGAGGCGAGCAGTGCCTGGAGTTCTTCTACCAGATGACTGGAGCTGCAGGGGACAAACTGGTGATATGGGTCAGGACTGACGATGGGACAGGGACTCTACGCACTTTCAAGAAGATCCACACCATTACAGGTATTTTATTTAATCATTTCATTCTTAAATGTTGTCACTTCCAAATCCTTATGAAAAACACTTACTATCCATGCAGCGGTGGAGTTTATTGCATTGTAAGTTTAATATGAAACTAGGCATGGGCCTGTTACCGGTTTCAATGTATGGTCTGAGCTGTTTTTTAGGTTTCCCACTCACTGACAGTGTGCAGTGTTTAAAAAGTACTTTTTTACCCAGTCCTTTTAAATTAATACATTTTAAAGCTGTAATTACCGTGATATTTATGCTGAAGAATCTCATCCGGCTATACTTTACCAGCAGTATTGTAAGGTAGCAAAGTACAAAAACTTTGTTACTGTACTCAAGTAGAATTTTCACGTATCTGCACTTTACTTCCTTACTTATACTTCTGGAAACTTTTACTTTACTACATATCCTGAATAAAATGTATACTTTTACTCCATTATATATATATATATATATATATATATATATATATATATATATATATATAAATTTCCCTTAGGCATCTTCGGTACTCGTTACTTGTTAAATTCTTTCATGTGTTGGGAGTGAAAGATTCTTTCTCAAAAATAAAAATAGGTTTCAGTTTTTTTCTTTGTTGTTGTCAGACTTGATGTGGAGAACCTGAATATTATGATTCACTATTAGAAAGTTACAGTAAAGTTCATAATCAAAGGTGTTTTTTTTAACTTTAACTTTTACTTCTAATACTTAAGTACATTAAATATCATAAATTACTTTTGATACTTAAGTACAGTAAATACCATTTATCCTGGAAATGTACTTCTCTTGAGCCAGACTAGCATGGCTTTAAATACTTCCTTCCAATTCATGACTAATTCCTGATAAATGTACAATAAATCAGCTGCTTTCTGTCTGTCAGGGAAGGGAGATGCTGCCTGGAAAGTAGCTCATGTAACTCTCAAGGTGACAGAGAAGTTCCGCTATTCCTTCCAAGGCATCAGAGGATCATCCAACTCCTCGGGCGCCATCTTAATCGATGACATCACTCTTACTGAGACCATTTGCCCCAGTGCTGTCTGGCAAATCCACAACTTCACCCATGTTCTCGCCACCACTCCTAATGGCACTGCGGTTAAAAGCGAGTGCTCCTACAACTCGGAGGGCTACTCATTCGGTGTCAGTGTTTACCCGAATGGAAAAGACAGTGACTACCCAGACTATGTCGGTATGAGCTTGCACCTCTGCAGTGGGGAAAATGATGCAGTGATGCAATGGCCAGCCGAAAACAGGCAGGCAACCATTGTAGCCATGGACCAGGACCCTGATGTCAAACTGAGAATGTCCTCTACAAGAAGCTTCACCACAGGTAGGCCCAGGTCACTGGCAGTTAGGTCAAGTAGAGTTGTATAGCTTGATAAGAGGGTTTGTTCAGCAAAATCACCTCTAGTAATATAGCCATGCAGTTAGTTGTGATTTTATTTGCTTCACGCCAATACAATAAAGGTGAATGGAATTTTAGTTGTGGTCATCACAGCATTGAAAAATGACATTTCAGCATGTATTCCGCAATATTTCTTTCCAAATAATGTCAACTACTTGCCATTTCCATCAGTACCCTGATGCGTTAGGACCTTGGCAGGATGAGGCAGCACTGTGATACCATACAGAACAGCTGTCATGGCTCCCATTATCTCTGGTTGATGTTCCTCTCTGTCTGGAAATGTTAGGAGGTTATGTTGGACACTAACCGGAAAATTAAATGCAGCATACAATATCAAATAAAGATAACTGTTACTGTTACACAATACAATAACAAGTTGTACAATAACAATATGTTTAGGCCTGGTTTGTTGCACCTGTGCTATTCTCTCAACTTATGAGAGAATAGCACAGGTGCAACAAACAAAAGCTGGAGGTTCCACCACAATCATCCTGGTACTAGATTTTGTTCTGTAAAAATTAAAATAATTAAAAATAAATCCATGATCTTTTACCATCTCACCATCCCTTTTTGTTTGTTCTACCATACCTGTTCATCTTGAAAAATCATGCTTCACCTTGACATCCTGGGTCAAAATCAATATATGGAATTTAGAAATGCACAACATTGTTTATAAGGACTATCCCCCCCCCCAGACACTGATCCCCGCTGGAACAAACCAACAGCGACTTCGGGAGCGGTGTGGGATGACAGCTGCCAGTGCCACCGCGGTGCGGACTTTGGCTGGAGCACATTCATTTCTCACAGGCAACTGCACAGGAGGAGCTTCCTCAAGAATGATGACCTCATCATTACTGCTGAATTTAATGGTAAGAATCAGAAATATCAGCTCTTCTCCCCAGATATGTAAGTTATTCATACATCAAATAGTCTGCCAAACTAACGCTCATTTTCTACATTTAAAAAAAGGCTAATGCTAAGGCTCCAGATGTTACTTTTTCCTAAGATGTTTTAAAGCAAAAAGTACAGAAACATGAAAATGGCATGGCATTAAAATTTCACTTTATGAGTTTTTTTAACATTAATATGCGTTCCCTTCAGATACAGTATCAGGGACCACTAAGGTCCATATAAAATAGACTTCAGATACAGTATTAGGGACCACTAAGGTCTATATAAAAGAGACTTTAGATCCAGTATTAGGGACCACTAAGGTCTATATAAAAGAGACTTTAGATCCAGTATTAGGGACCACTAAGGTCTATATAAAGAGACTTCAGATACAGTATTAGGGACCACTAAGGTCTATATAAAGAGACTTCAGATACAGTATTTGGGACCACTAAGGTCTATATGAAAGAGACTTCAGATACAGTATTAGGGACCACTAAGGTCTATATAAAAGAGACTTCAGATCCAGTATTAGGGGACCACCAAGGTCTATATAAAGAGACTTTAGATACAGTATTAGGGACCACAAAGGTCTATATAAAAGAGACTTCAGATACAGTATTAGGGACCACTAAGGTCTATATAAAAGAGACTTTAGATCCAGTATTAGGGACCATTAAGGTCTATATAAAGAGACTTTAGATACAGTATTAGGGACCACTAAGGTCTATATAAAGAGACTTCAGATACAGTATTAGGGACCACTAAGGTCTATATAAAGAGACTTCAGATACAGTATTAGGGACCACTAAGGTCTATATAAAAGAGACTTTAGATACAGTATTAGGGACCACTAAGGTCTATATAAAGAGACTTTAGATACAGTATTAGGGACCACTAAGGTCTATAAGAGAATCTCATTATGCTTGCATGCAATTTCTATTAAATTAATTTCTTTAATGTTGTTGAAATAGTGGTTCCGAGCCATGCAAATATCGGTTTAATTCATATTTACTATTCCAGATTCCCTGCTACTTTCAAATTTGTCTCACTTCCCTCGTACATATTCACACATTTGCATTTTGAATGATGAATGAACTTTATTTCACATTTCCATCAACTTGTTTACTTAGATTTGACCCACCTGATTGAGACTGAGGTGCCTGTTGACCCAGCCGCACAAAGTAATGACATCACAGATGAGAAGCCAATCAGCGAGGTGAAAATGAGACCGGAGGCTCCGAAACACAGAGCAGCACGCGCTGCTGACCCGTGTCATCCCAACCCTTGTTTTAACGGAGGCGTGTGTGTGGAAAGTGAAGGGAAAGCGTCATGCAGGTGTGTACATGTGTATTTGCACTACTAAATGTGCACATATTGTAAGAATTTCAGATTTCTTTTTAGAGAATTGGGGATATTTCACCCTTGAAAGATATTAATTCAAATTCCATGTCAATTAGTCACAGGCTAATGCTAAAGTAAGCACTCACACAAGCTTGCACCTATACGTATTTAAAAGTGAAGTATAGATCACTCTCAAGTCTGTGTGTTATGTATGGACCCAGAGCCAAAAGTCCATTAGCCTAGCTTAGCACTAAGATTGGAATCAAGGTAAAATAGGTTGCCGTTCTGTCTCCAAGTAAAAAGAAATGTGCTTACCAGCACCTTTAGAGCTAACTAGTTAGCATGTTGTATACACACAGAAATGTAAAAATGGTTGTTTGAGGTTTTATGACCAGCTAAATTGTGTTTTGCAGCTATTACTTAGTGACTTAGTGACTTATCATTACCATGAGGTTGAGAAGTGTTTGGACAGATAAACTGTTCTCTGTCAAGACACCCCGTAACTCCCTCTAAAAAAAACAAATTTCTGATTTTGTGCCGATTAAAGAAACAAGATACTACGTGTTAATTGGTAGGTGGATTTATAAAATTTGGAGCCTGGCTAGCTGTTTCCTCTGCTTTTAATCTTGATGTCATGTTAAACTATGCTAATCCTTTCTGGCTTTGCTTTTGTAATTAATGCACAGATATGAGAGTGGTATTGATTTTCTATTCCAACCTTAGCAAATAAACCCATATCCCAAAAATAAAATTTTACAAGGTAAAGCCCAACCCTGGAGTGTAATTTACTCTTGGGACAGGCGGATGGGATAGGGTTAAAATCTCATTTGTGTGTGCCCCCCCCTTTCAAATTGTGAACATTTATGACTCTAATAAGTGATTCTCTCAAGTCTTGGCAACCAGCCCTGTATTAAACATAAAGTAAGTTAGACAACGATTTCATAGTTGAGTTCTAGTCTTTCCGGCAGAATTTATCATTATGATCAACTCAACCTGGATTTTGTATCATCATAATCCCTAATGTATGAAGAAATGCAAGAAATGGGATTCATATCAAAAAAAAAATTCTGGCAATAATTCATACATATAATCACAAATGTGCTTCGCTAGTTCCACCGTGTTGTAACTAAGACATCTGCTGAAAAACATAACTGTTTTCAATAGCATGATTGCTGTACTGTTTAGTTAAAAAACGTGTGAAAACATAGTGCACCAGACGCAAGCTTTTATTTTGAAAGGTCAAAGCTTGTGGACAGCAGACAGCCGGGAGACGGGAGGTGTCCAGTCAGACAACGACCTTTTCAAGTAATTAAAGAAGGAGAGGAGTACCTTAGTATTTGAAGTAATGCAGTAATGCAGGAAGTGGACATTTAGGTTTCACACTTATTGTGCTACCACAACAATGTTAGTGAGTAAATCTAGTGAAATGGCCTGATAATAATGCAGTGTGATGTGTAAGATGAGAAGGCACGGGCTGGGGGGGGGGGGGGG
>NC_048424.1:22795755-22830591 GCF_013103735.1 Etheostoma cragini
CATACCTTTTTTACCCAATCATTTTGGAAGGTCATAGAAAAATGTATTACTTGTCAAATCTTTTTTGATTAGATATCCCAAAACTCCTCCTGTTGCCCATAAATAAAAAAAAAAAAAACCCTTATGCTTCAGAAAATAATTTTGCATGACTAAAAAATCTGATCTCTGCTGACTTTCAGGTGTGCTTCAAGCCAGGCCATCTACTATTCTGATAAGTGGTGTGAGAAAGTGAACATAGGCCGCGGCATTCTGGGAGCTCTGATTGGTGGCGCAGCAGGGATCGTAGTTCTGACACTGGCCATCTATACCGTCATCAGGAGAGCTCAGTGAAACACATTTCAGAGGAATATGGGAATATGTATCTTCTGTACTGATTCAGCAGTGAAAGAACAGCATATACAGTGCCAGTACTGGAAAGATAAGCATTACTATCAGTTTCTGGGCTCACTTATGGATACTATATCTGGTGTGCCCTCACATTAAATACTTTTTAAATCAATTTTATAATAATAATAATAATATATTAATTATAATGTTTCTCCTTAGACTATGGCCAGAAATCAATCCCAACAACTAAAACAAACCTTTCAATTGTCAAATTTAAACATTTTGTTTAATGTGAATGATACAGATTATCCTATTTAGTCTACTAAAAATTATGACAAATGTATAGTTTGGATTGCAAATTTTGAGTCATGCATAGTTTAATGAACAATAAAACACATTACATTCATTTATTTCCATACATCTATTTAGATACATCCGCTGGTTAGACACACAAAGTACAGAGGTTACAGTTCACTTGGAATAGTGGAGATTTACAGACTTTCCTTTCAATCAACATTATCAAACCAAGCCAAAATCTATGTTCTATTATACAGTTAACTCAATATAGGTTTATGTCATGCAAAAAAGAAAAGGAAAGGGTCAGTTTTTTTTAAAAACCTGGATCCTATTGTCTTATGTTTTTGTGTCTGCGTAACTGATGAGACAAAAATCTTTGAAGTTTGCAACTTCTGAGCTGTTTCTGGTTAAATAAAAAGGAGTTAACTCTTTAACAAAAATGTCTATCTCTGTAGGGCTCCTTTCCATTATATTTCCACATACTTAGAATAATAATCTGGGCCTGACTGTGCCAAAACAGCACTTCTAGTGGCCGAAATTGAGGATGAATATTCGCCCTTTGGGATTAAATTTCAACCCTGTTCGCTGTTGCCAGTTACAGCTTTCTCGCTCGATGCTGGATCAAGTTCAAAGATTTTTGTTCACATTAGTTCCTTACACTACCCTGGAGATCCAGAGTTCTCGCAAGAGCACAGTTTGAATTTGCTCAGAAAGTTACTCTGGCATCGAGTAATGCTGCTCATTAACAATACTCTTGTAGCCGAGCTGCACCAATCACATCAATGTATCTGATATAGGGGGGGGGGGGGGCAAAGGCGAGCTGCACCAATCACATCGGTGTATCTGATGTAGGCGGGGCCAGAGGAGAGCTGAACAGATGATGACAGTTTAATCTAACCGGTTAACTCGGCTGGTAGCTAAGCGTATGGGGCTCTGGATACGTCACTCAGTGTGTTGCTGTGATTGGTCGTAGTGTTCTTAAAAATACAAATCATAAATAAGCTGTACCTGCTTTACCCTTAAGAAAAAAAAGATGGCTAGACTTACATACTTCTTCCTACAGCAGAATTTGACTTAATGTGAAATCTTTGTCAGCCTCAGCTCAGGATGATGACCATCAATGCTACTGGTCCTCAGGGGCAAAAAAGGGGACTGAGTACCCAGGGCCCTCATGTGAGGAGGGCCCAAAAAGATGCTGAATAGCTGTGGATGCGGGGCGGGGCCCATGGAAAATGCCTTTCATGAAGGCCCAGAATTTTGTGCTACGCCCCTGCAAGTCCTACTACTATCAAAAATGGTCAATTCTACCAAATCATAATCAAAACAAAAATGAACAAAACACCAGGGTTCTATTTACTTTACATGACAATTAACCTAGCTTTACGATATTCATCTATGTGGTACTGTCTAGTACAGGGTTCAGCAACCTTTTAAATAGGCATTGCCATTTTAAAATGTTCTTAATCAGTTTGACATATCAGTATTGAGCTTGCAATGGTCTACCGAGCCTACACATGCAGTGTTATTTTTTTCCCATTGCACCGCATTCTGTGAAGAAGGCCAAAAGTATTAGCCAATCAGAGGCAAAGTGTGTGTGTGTGTGTGGGGAGGGGTCTTCACTGAATATGGATGGGAAAAACTACCGTAAATAACAGGCTGTGCTTCTTCAAGTAGCTTTAAAAGAGCTCATTTGGTATAGGGATTGGAACATTTCCAAAAAAACCTCTTGCACTAACTGCTAGGGTGCCGTTGGTTGAGCCACTATGTGCCAATGGGGGCCCGCGGGCCTATGGTTGCCGACCCCTGGTCTAGTGAACATATGGAGTCTTACGAGTTGTAGGCTACAAGTGGCACTGCATACTGTACATAAGAGCTGCTGTTTCCGTCTCCCTAATCTGAAATGTAGAGATGAACAAGTGTTAGAGCAACAGGTAGAACATTTAAAGCCAGATTCCCAAACTCATCAAATATATTGTCTGTTTACATGTGGCAGAAGAAGTGATTCATTGCTATTTAATCCGACAGATCCATTTCCATAGGCATAATTGCCAGGGCGGATGGGCGAGTTTCAATCCCCCAATATTCAAAACTGCAGGGCAACCCACCCCAAAAATTTGGCAATGCCTGTTAAGAAGCTGGTGACTGCAGAAGCACTTTCAGTTGAGCTTGCTGCTGCATTACAAAAAAGGAGAGTATCTGCTATGGTTAATGTGAGAACTTTTAGTAAGATGGGCTAAGTTCAGACTACAACCAAAAGTGGCCCAAATCCAAGTTTTTTTGGAGTGGACCAGGTCAGACTTCTTCAGAAGTAGTGTGAACACTCAAATCTAGCTTAGATCAGACTTTTTCCAATCAGATTCAGACAACTTCCATATGTGGTCCTGAATCAGACCCAGGTCTGATTGTATTCAATGCGACCGCAGTGGGAACAACCAAGGCGGATTTGATGCGACTTTTACATCAATAACCCTCGCTGCACACTCTCTCCCTGCGGGAAGGGACGCGGCAACCTGCTCCCCGTGTGGAAGTCAACCGGGGCGGACTATCCTTAGTGCGCCACAATCACATCATGTTGCCAGGGCGAGGATAGGCTCACGTTAAAGGCATCAGGGGTCTGCGGTGAAGTCGGCAACCCACCCAACCCGTCTTGAAACACGGAACAAGGAAGCGCGGGAGTCACTGGGTCGCTCTGTGGCGCAATAAAAGTGAGGGCCCGCGCGCAGCGTCTGAGGTGGGAATCCGGGCGCACCACCGGCCCGTCTCACCCGCACCACTGGGGGGGTGGAGCTTGAGTGCGTGCTATTAGAAAGATGGTGAACTGTGCCTGGGCAGGGTGAAGCCAGAAGAAACCCTGGTGGAGGCCCGTAGCGGTCCTGACGTGCAGATCAGTCGTCCAGTCACACAGACCTCTGTAGTGAATTTCAGCCATAACCCCGCAAAAGGCCAAAATATTAAATTTGTCTCTCTTTCTCTTTGGGGTTCAAAGCGGTGTGAATGCAGCCTTATTGATGCATCAGTGTTTGCTGTGTTTTAATTAACCCAGATGGTTAGCAGGTTTTAAGACAGTAAGCCAGTGCTGCTCAGTAAAGATGCTGTTGCAGCAACCCGAGCAGAACCAGGAGCCTTTCACTTTAATGCATCTAAAGGCATGACATTTTAACTGTATTGAAAGTTTGTGTTGTTGAAGATGCAACAAATACATTGAGACAAGTAAAAATTAGACTATTAATGACTTAATATAGGACTGACCTTGGTCTTCATTTGTCTTTTGTGTATGTGGTTGAATTCAAATTCTTAGTGGTCTCAGTTTTTCTTTTTGATTCTCCCTGGGGGTGGAATGAAACAGAGTTATGATACATGTTTCCATCATTTTAAGGTGTAATTTTGGATAGACCACATGGTAAACTTACCACTATGATCTTAAATATTTCCTCACGAACCTGTAAATAATTACAGAAATAGCTGTAAGAAACTGGACATTTGGTAAATACTAAACAACAACCTAATAGGGAAAAATTCCGGGCCCCAGGCATCAAACCCAAACCAGGTGAGAATCCTTACTTATGGCTAGTGATGGCCAGAGATGGGAAGTAACGAAGTACAAATACTTCGTTACTGTACTCAAGTAGATATTTTTACTTTACTTTACTATTTATTTTTGTGACAACTTTTTACTTCTACTCCTTACATTTTAACACAAATATCGGTACTTTCTACTCCTTACATTTTACAAAATTGGCTCTTTACTTTAGTTTTTACAAGAGGTTGTTATGTCGGACAATGGCTGGGACACGCGCCTCACACCGCGAGCGGGTGCGCGCGCCACACGGAGAAAAAAGTGAGAGAAATGAAAAGGAGAGCTGTCCGGAGGATAATCAGCTGAGATTGTGTGTGTGCGTCTTTGAAAACTGGAAGTCGTATAACTCATGTCAGTTCACTTAAGCCTGTTATTGGTCTATAGTTCTTCACATTTAAAGTAAGTCTTCTGTCGTTCTGCATTAATTCACAGCAAATCATTGCAGCTTTGTGGCGCTAACGTTAGCACATAGTAGTACGGATAGTGCTAACGTTAGCACATAGTAGTGTGGATAGTGCTAACATTAGCACATAGTAATTTGGATGGCGCGAACGTTAACACATAGTAGTATGGATGGCTGACATAATTGAAAATGAAGAAAACAGCAAGACATTCCCATCATCCTCAACCTTATCTGAGAGAGATGTTTGAGACAGGAGACATCTAGAAGGACTCCTGGCCAATGTGCTGGGGAACTTCTTTATTAATGTCTGTTTAGTCATTCATATTTTAATCCTTTATTTTATTTCCAGAAGCCGTATTTGAGCACACACATACATGTAGATTCATTTACATGTATGGGGGAAAGATTAAAAATAGAAACTGGATCTGTGAATTCTCACAGAATCACAACTGAATTCATATCTTGCTAATAAGTCAGAATCTTATTAACCTGGAGTCCCAGTCTCTGTCATAATAATCATATATGTTATGTTTAAAGCCTATTGGCAGACATCCATTTAAAATGTAGCCATTGCCACATAAAGACCGTGTCCTCCATGTCCACTGAAGTTCCTCAGCGTCTCTCTAGTAACATTTGTGTGCTCCAGGTAGCTTTCGCAAGGCTACTTTTACTTTTATACTTTAAGTAAATTTCCAAGCCTGTACTTTGTTACTTTTACTTGAGTAAATAAGTTTAATCAGTACTTCCACTTTTACCGGAGTATTTTGTAACACAAGTATCTGTACTTCTACTTAAGTACGGGAAGTGAGTACTTTTGCCATCTCTGGTGATGGCCAAATGAAGCTTGATGAACCAGTGTGTATTTTCTGAGCCCACTAAATGGCGCTCTTGGTTTTATGCGAAATGCCTAAGACATTGCAATTCAATGTATTCTCAACCCTTTGTTGAACAGAGAAATAAAGCTCAGAAAATAAAGACACTGGTTCACCAAGCTTCATTTGGCCATCACTACTTTTGACCACTGGATATTTAAGAGAAATCCATTTCCATATGGAAACTGATAGAGCATGATAGGTATATATTACCATGTCTAAAATGGCCTTACCTTCTGCTCTGCAAAAACCCCTGTTATCAAAAGGAAAAGGCCCTGCAAGAAAAGAAATGAAGGGCCACAGGTTTTATTTTCATAATATATTTAAAGCTATAGTGCGTAGCTTCTGCCGCCCCCATGAGGAATTCTATGTAATAACAACAAAACTGTTCCGTGATCATGCAAGCCCTCCCCCCCCAATTCAAAGCAGTCTATAACCAGGTCTGTTCAAGGTGTTTGACATGTAGGTGTAGTTCCCCTTTAAAGGGACTGCAGACCCAATTTTAGCGCCATGGAACTCCCTAGTTATACTAGTTATACTAACTCCCTAGTTAGTATAAACATCCCATGTGTTAAGCATACAAAATAAGTAAAGGTAAAATTTGGAAAAAAAGAGAGCAGTGGTATCTATTTAGAAATGTGTATCAGTACCAGAACTGAGGTATTTGGCTTGGCATTGGGAGAGCAGAAGTTGTATTCATTTATCTAAAGTATCAACATTATATTGGTTGTTACTTTTAAATTACCTGAAAGGAATTGAGGATGGTAAAACTGTAGTTGACAATAGTATAATGGATAGTGTTATTTTCCAGTAGGAGCAGTCCAAAGCCAAAAACCCATGTTACTCCAAAGACAGGCGTTAGAAAAACCACCACTTTAAGGATGCTTTTGGCTGTCTCCCTGTCATTGGCCTTGCTGCCCTCCGGGGCCGAGGACTTCAAGAGCGTAAGCATGACAACCACCATGGAAAAGAGATTTGTCAAAATAACAGTTCCAATAGGTAGGATGAAAGCATGAATGGAACCCACCAGAAGGCTCTCATAAACGAGCCAGCATGAATCCTTACTATAATAGGGCTTCTTGGTGTATTTGCAATACACATAGCTGCATCCCACTATTAACATTGGGCAAACATAGCCCACGATGCTGGACAAGAACATGAAGACTCTTTTCCTTAGCGGGCTGAAGACAAAGATGAGCTGGTGGACGAGCATGACACTCATGCACAGCATCCAGCTGAACATGGCCAAGAAAAACAGGTGCTTGCATACTGTCAAAAATAGGCACCAGTTTTCGTCAACATTCTTAAGAATGATGTTTGCCAAGAAACTGCAGTCACCGAGCAGTAGGAACACGGCAATGTTCACTATGGCTGTGTGACGGAAATGGGAAAGGTTGGTCTTGACCACAGCCGACCACACTAGAGACTCAATGATGAGGAAGATCAGCAAGGAGCAGATGGACACACCAATGCCCACGTTGGTAATCATATCTAGGATTTTATCGGATACAGAACTTTTGGACATGAGGACAGAGAATGAAGTCAGGTGGTTGCATTCACAGACTATGCGGTTTTCATCACTAGAATTGGCAGTGCATCCCACACTCGACCATTTGCTGTCTGTGGTGTCCCAGAAGACACAGAGAGGTTTATATTTGGGATTCAGCAGCTGCTGGGGGAACTCCAGTCGAATTCCTATAGACAAATCATTATTGTCCTGAAGTGTGGTGGATATCAAGAGGCTGGTTACATCAGTTTGGTTGATGTTGTTTCCTAATTTGTCCATTAGATTTTTCACAGCAACAGTTTTCATTATTCCATTGGTCTTGTTCAGACTCACGTTCGTGTCAAACACCGAAATATTACAGTCACTCCCAGAGCAGAATTTGAGGTCTAAATTAGAATCAGTCATTCCTTTGCTCGTGTTGACATGGATATTCTTCACCAGACCCTCCACAGACTTAAGGTAGGTTGATGAGATTGCCCGAACCAGTGTATCGTTGAGCCCACCCCAGGTCTTGGTCAACATATTGCTTGCTGCATTAACAAAATCCTGTAACGAAAGAATGAAACAAAAATTAGTGCTAAGACAAAGTTTATCTACAGTAGGGATGTCTTCCAATATTTACTGGAAAAAAATCCAACAAATGGACCGGTGCTTCCTCCCTCCCTCTCTCCGTCCCTCCATCCCTCCCCTTGCCTGGGGCCGGGCCCCATCCATATGCGCTCTAGAGGCATCTCCAGCAGGTTGAACCAAGCTTCCTCCCTACCCGCCCAGGCCACATCGCTACCTTGATGTGTGAAGGCTAGATGAAAAAAAGGGGACACGCCAAATGTCTAGATGATCTGCAGCCAAGCCTGCCAAACGGGAACTTCCCTAGTTCTATCTCATGTTGAAAAGCATAGACATAAATGAAGAGAGATTTTATCTTAGTTTTATTTCATGCAAAACATTTTTGTCTCGTGTTTTTTTGTCAACAATAATGTATTGTTTAGTTCTAGTCAGCGTTTTTGGACATTGGTACAGTCTCTTCTTTGTCTCGTCTCAGTCGTGGAAAAAAGGTTGTTGACGAGGCTCATCTTGCCTCACGAAATTAACACAAATTGAAAGATGCAATGCAAAACCTTCCCTTGTAAAATCTTATTGTCAAATATTACTCTAATAGCTTTTATGTACATCAAAGCTGCATGGGGGGGGGACTTACTAAGGCCAGTCTGCGCTCCTGCTGAGTTCTTATGTATGCTATGACTTAACTGCTATTCATCTGCCCGTGTAAATGTCAATGTAAATGTGCGGCAAAGTAATACCATACCTTATTCCTCTCTCTATTAGATAGGTTGTCAAACTAAGACTATTTCATTACACAAATTACTGTTACTGCATGGTAGATTGATTGAATTAGTATCTCTTCAACATACAAAGACAAACAGATGTCAGTGTACAATGACAAATAATAGAAGCCTACTATAGAAATAATCAAATAATAAATAGTCATTGTGTTATGGTTTGGGTTTTTTGTCTTATTTTATTGTGGTAGTCTGTTTTCCTGTGTTTAGTTCTTGGCCTGGTTCTGTCTTGTCTTGCGTTTATGGTATGGTAGTTTTGTCTTGTCTTGTTGTTCTTGTCGTGTCTGTATGTTCTGTTTCCGGTTTTATTTTGAAGTCTGGTATCTATGCCTTTAGTTTTACTTCCTGTGTTTTCCTGCTTTTTGTGATTACCTGACGTCTTCCACCTGTTTCCCAGCCCTCCTGTCACCTGCCTCTTGTTATCTCGTTACCCAGTGTATTTACTGTCTCTATGTTCTGTTTCCTGTTTTATTTTGAAGTCTGTTCTCTGTCTCGTCTTGCCTTTAGTTCTACTTCCTTGGTTTTCCCGCTCTTGTGATTACCTGATGTCTTCCACATGTTTCCCAGCCCTCCTGTCACCTGCTTCTTGTTATCTCATTACCCGGTGCATTTAGGGTCTGTGCTCCCCTTTCGGAACATTTTGTATGTACTGGTGTTTGGTGTGCTTGTTCTCCGTGTTCCAGTTTCAACTGAATGTAGAAAGTTAAGTTGTTCAGAATGTAGCATAACTATCATGAAATAATTTAGTATGGCTATTCCTTATTCACCAGACCTGCCAACAAATGCCTGTTGGTAGAAGAAAACAAGAACACATCCTCATCAGCCCTGGTCCCATAATGGTCCCCCCAAACTGACATAAACTAGGCCACGCCCCCCCCTGTTTGAGTAGATTTTATCCCAGGGTTTTATTACAGAAAGTGTATGATAGCAAGACCAAAATAAGTTATTTCACTTTTACCGGGGAACAGTTTGTGAAATATAAATAAAACAGCAGTGCACGTTGACACCGATGAAGGAAGGTAATCGAGTGCCCTGTAAAAAATGATTAAAAAAAATTTAAATCTCATTATTTGGTGGGGCTTAAGAATATTTGGGGGTAGCTTCAGCCCCCCTAAAATAGATCTAACTGCGTCTTTGCTGCTAACTTACAACACTAATAACAGTTTACTGACGCGTGTTGCAGTCATGACAGCAATCGCTATTTTGTTGTATACTAATCAAATGACCATGTCAAACAATTCATTGGCCTTTCTATCCATTTTATTTCTACGGTCACTCGTTGTACTAGTTGGCCTTGGGATATTGTGATGTGTGCCATAAGTACTTACAGTACGTCAACACATTCTCCCTCCAAACGTTAAGCTTGGTTTAGGACCCCTTGGTGTAATTTTCTAATGCTCTGGGTGTCCCATTGGCGGCATTTTTCAATGTGTGTGGTCTGGACCCTGTGTCAGTTTTTAACACTTTGGGTTGGAATCCCATTTTTCAAAGCTCTGGGTAAAACCACTTAAATCCTGAAAAATCCTCGGTGGGTTTAAAAGAAATTGTGTTTAATGACGCAGGATAAATAGGAAATGTCTCCTGTGTGAAAGGCCTATGCTGTCTGACCCATCCAACACCCTGATTGTATGCAGGTTTGGTACGTCCTCTAAGGAGGCTTAAGGGTGACTTGTGTTAAGGGCCACTGACCAAGCCGCAGTATTTCACAAGTTGGGAGAGTGAGCTAGTTGGTTACGTGGAATCCTGGGCTGCCTTCAATTGAGGTCAAAGCTGCCCTAGACTTGTTTCCATTTTTGTCACCGTTCATTTTTAACGTTTTTTTAACTTACTGAGACTACTGCCCTCTACACAGTTGAAGATGAACCTGGGCCTTCCGAAATAACTGAAATCACAGTGTAGAGTGAAAGCTTCTCAGCTAACGGCTTCTCATGGAATCTAGGTGTCCCGCACTGGTGTGCCTCACTGCAGGGAAAAACTATCAAATGTTGCAATGGTGCCAACGGCAGCTTATCATCATCTTTGTGTTCTCATGGGATCTTAAACGTTTGAAACCCATGGGACTATTTTTTTTTAATCATGTGACCTTGGTGTAGACTTTTGGTCACGTGATAACAGATAGTCCCATGGAGGTAAAGTAGCCTACGTATGACCTTGTGTTAAATGTTTCTTTTTTCAAACAGCGGTTTCCAAAGTCAAGCATAAACCTTCAAGCTCCAAACTCTACATGTAATACAGTAAATGAAATAATAATCAACAGGGGCTTACAGGTAGGAGATCCTCTTGCAAGGCAACATTTTTTGATCCACTGGACATCACATTAAGAACATCGATGGAGGCACCAATGTCGCCCATAGAGTTACTGGAATTAGAAGCCAATATAGCAGTAGAGCTGTTCTTAAGTCCTGCAAATATATCCTTGGCCACCCCCTGGGTAGCCCCTAGTCCCTTCCGGAAGTTCTAGAAAAAAAAACAACAGTATTTCTAACCATGAACAAAAGAACACAGGCAACAATGTCGATAGGATCTAAACAGTTTGAGATTCTAAGGCTCCATCTGTGATCTGAGTGGTTTCTGATACTGATTTTTCACATCCTAGACAGCAGAACTGATGAAGAAAAGGTTTGGTTTGGTGGTCAAAATAACAGGTTTCCGAAATGCAAAACTATATATTTTTAAAGGGGGATTACAAGATGAAGTGGACAAATCAGACACCTCATTTTCCTTGTTATGTAAAATGAAAAGGTTCTATACGTGAAGGCTTTACACAAAGTAATGATAATAAAAAAGCAGAGTTTTTTTTAAAATATTATACACTATCAAAGTAGGTGGGGAGTTTTAAGATATTTAGTTAGCATTAGGTTACTGCAATATTCAGAAATTAGCTAGCTAGAAATAAGAATTCATCTCAGATTCTTAAACATAACTATATTGGAGTCCATCTCACAGTAACTTGAGTTACAAATAATAACATTACATTTTGGTAACAAACAGTGTCAACTTTGTTTAGCTAGCTGTCTAGCATAACGTGGTTGGCATTTTTAATAGTGTCACTTCTAATGTTTTTGATGAAGCCATCTCACATTTTGAGTAACATTTGAATGATGTCTGTTCATGTAAAGCAGAGAGGTGATTGATTGGTCATCCTGTGTTCTGTTTAGAACATTATGAAGCTGTTGTTTTTGGAGAATGACTTTGGAGAAAGAACTTTTTAAACCTTTTAAAAACTTCTACACAGTATAAAACAGTATTATAATATTGCCATGTGAATAAGTAGTCTTTGACAGTGGGGCCACGAGCTGTAATGCCACACTTACGTCTGCAGCATCTAAAACTTTGTTCAAGTTTTCGTCGATGCAGTAGTAGAACACCGGCCTCCAGGTACCGTCTTTACAGGTGCGTGACTTATAGCCAACCCTGCCCACCTCACATGTTCGGTTAATCACTGTGTTTCCTTCTGGGGTTTTTGGCCAGAAGTCTTTATTAATCCATTCTTCCTTGCAAAACGGTGCACCCTCTTGAAAAAAATATAGGGAATCATTAGTTAACGCAAAAGACATTGGAAATAAATGTAAACTATAAACAAAGTAATACAGTATTGTGTCAACATGGTATATATCGTATATTATACCATTGGCTAAATTCAAATAAAGCAGATTCAGTAGAATAGAAAAAAAAAAGCAGTTACCATAAATTACTGGGAGATCCACTCGTGCACTTCTTGTTTGTCCTATTGTGTTGTTAAAAGTGACATTTACATATTGTGCGAACTCGGTTTTCTGGCAACTGACAATAGCATTAAAATTATAGACCAGGTTATCTCCATTAGCTGTAAAGAAAATGGATTTTTTTTTTATGGGGTTAGGTTTGTGAATGTGGAAATGTATCTCTTTTGCAGAAATGTGAATTTAAATTTGCGTTGAAGTCAATTACGACAACAAGACAGACAGATTTGACAGACACTGTCGGTTTGTCTTACTTTGGTTATTTAGATCGTCTTTCCTTTCATCCCCGCTGCTCCACCAAACAACGAAGCTCTCTGTGCTGTTTGCGATGGTGGCAGTGACATTTATCTTTATATTCTGTGCGTTCGGCACTGCTGAACAGTCTGCAGTAAGAGGGTTGATTGTCAAGGCGATCACATCAGGCAGGAGCGCCACATTCAGTTGAGCCCTGGCTGTGTGCCTGACCGACCCCGTGGTGAATCCACACTCGTACGTACCTGCAGGGAACAAACAAAGTCTGGATGCTTTTCCACTCACAGAGGACTTAGATCAGGAGTTTTACCAGCAGATTGCTTTGGAATTAAACAAACCCATTCTTTTTGTGTTTGTACCAGAACATGTGTACATGCTTTAATGTTCAAAAACACTTTATTTTTCTCATCCGGCCCACGGCGGCTGCACCTGTATCCACCCTCTGCAGGAGCGCCTGTCTCTTTATCCCTCCAAAGCCCACTCTGCTGCGATTGGTCAGCGCTCTTCCCTAGAACCTAGAACCTCCGCTCCGTGTTTCACTAGATGAAACTGGAGCTGCTTTATATATAAAGTGGCCCTTTGTGCCATGAAAAACAACAATAAAAGCTTTTAAACCAAATATTAGCGACCGAGAAGGGGAGAAAGGACCACCATTTGCTGTCGCGCTAGCATGTAGCTACTTAATAGTTAGCAGTATGCTAGATTGTGGTGGAACGAAGTAGCACTTTCTGCCATCAAACATCCCCAATAAAGGCATTTCGACCAAATACGACTTTGAGAAAATGTTTCAGGAGAAACGAGATCCAGAATTGGGGAGAATTTAACGACACTAGCCACTATGTTTACTGCCGTTAGCATGTAGCTACAGCGGCTTAAAAACCCACTCCAGTCCTGTGATTGGAGCAGATGACTAGTTCTAGAAAAGCCTAATATGTGACCTTTTAAGCCTTCCAGATGGTTCTCTCGACTGGACATACGGTCTTTGCAAGTACTGCCGATGTGAATTAAGTTTCCACTCAAATACCACCTGAGCATCGATCACTTGAAAAATAAACGTTTCAAGCTACATTTAGAACAGATGAAAAATGTGTGATTCATTTGCAATTAATCGAGAGTAAACTAGGACACTGGGATTACGATCCTTAACCAATTGACAGCAATAGATTGTGTTGTTGTTGTGATTATTATCATTATTGGATTGTTAGCACTGACAAATCAATCTGTTAGCAGTACGGTTAACGTGGAGCTAGTTGAAAGTACTTCATATATAGTTAGCTAGTTTAGTCTAGTGGTTTCCAAAGTAACAGGTCACAAATTGTACAAGGTACAATTCCAGTGAAATATTAACTATGGGGTTGGAGAGATTTTGAGCTACACATTACATTTTCAATGATTATGACAAAGTACCAGAGTGCATAAAAAAGCATCAAAACAGAGCTGTTTTTTTTTCTGAGTAATTACAATTTTGACCAGTACACATAAAAACGTAAAAACAAGTTCTTAGCAAAAATGTATTTTAACTCCAGTTCAACCGTAATTTGTACTCGCCTGACCAGACGCCTGTCACCTTCTGGAGTGTAACTGCAACACAAGACTTGTATGTCTCTGTGACACAGTTGGGGTTCAGTTTCACCACACTGCCTGTGTTGAGCTCAAAGCGCTGATTCGGCGTGCTCATGTTCCAGCCGGCACTCCCTGACGCCTCCTCAAATGTGCATTTCAGTTCTGGCTCCGACTCGTACCGCACTGTACCTTTTGGGGATTCTATGTTGACCATTCCTGTTTAAAGAAAGCAATAGAAATACACAGCAATACAACAGTTATAATTAGGTTAGAAGTAGGGGGTATTGCCTTTTATGGGCAGTCCATTGGTCTGTGAGATCCTACATCATCGTAACTTGTCTATCCAAGACTTTGGTATGGAGCAAGATACCTTAACATGTCCTGGTCCAATCCCCATGAGGCCTAGTCCCACATCTCAGTGGATGATTCTAATGGATTTTAATATTAGCTGACTACTCTGACCAATGATAATTTATCTTAAAAACTGGGAAAGTGGATTTTCAAGAAATCTTTTGCCAGAGGACTTACAGTGGGGTTCAAATGTTTTCGCACCCCAGGTCAAAATTTGTATTAATGTGCATAATGAAGCCAAGAAAAGACAGAAAATGCATCAAATGACAGATTAGACATTCATATAATATGTCACAAAAAGTTACATTTTATTTCCATCATTTACACTTTCAAAATAACAGAAAACAAAAAAATGGCGTCTGCAAAAGTAAGGGCACCCTAAAGAGTTTTATAGCGTAGCGTAAGGCCACCATTTAATGGCCACACATACTCATGCAGTCTATTTAGCGCCTGCGAGCACAGCTGAGAAATAGTTAAAAGTTAACATGAACTAAATGAAAGACAATTAACAGCAACACTTTAACACTGACCTGAAGTGTCGACCCAAAGAGCAGCTCCCAGCGCTGACTCCAGGTCAGTCACAATCTTTTGAAGTTTAGAAGTGTTAAATTTGACGCTGACAGCTGCCTCAAAGTCAGTAAACTTGCTTAGCCTTTTAGATTTGGAAAAGATTAATGAAAGATCATTGGTTAGTGAGGGAAAAAAACTTCCGTTTGTATTTATGATAAAAGCAATATGAGATTTGCAACAAAAAGAAATAGGTGAAACCAAACGGTGAGATGTAAGCTGGTTTGTTGCAGCTTCATTTCTAACCTGAACACGGCCTACTAACAGGCTAAGAACTAACTCTCTGCTCGCTAGCCTCCCGTCCCAAAAACTAGACTTATTCCTTCAAGGATTAACCATGGCCAACTGCAGGTGTGTTATCAACCGCGCTCACTCTCATGGACTGCTGGAATATTTTCAACAAAACAGCCAATTATCAAGCACACTATTCAATTCAATTACAGGTCTTATTTGATTAAAAAAAGCAATTATCTGCACTTTACTTCCTTACTTATACTTCTGGAAACTTTTACTTTACTACATATCCTGAATAAAATTGAACTTTTACTCCACTATAAATATATATATATATATATATATATATATATATATATATATATATATATATATGTATGTATGTATGTATGTATGTATGTATGTATGTATGTATGTATGTATGTATGTATGTATGTATGTATATGTGTCCATATCTTATCTGTAATACCTCTGACCGGTTACATTCAGGGACTCAAAGCCATTCAGTTCTCCAAATTTGTTTTGAAGCTTTGAAAAAAAAGATGAAAACATTAGACTTGTGTCTTACAGTGACAAACATCTTCAGGAATGTAAAAGTATACTTTTGTGATGCGAGTGAGCTGTACCTGTGAAGTTATTATATGTTTATCTATATTGGATTTGATGACTGATCCATTGATGCGAACTGTGAATTGCAAACATAATGCTAAGTTTCAGTTCTGATTTCAACAAGCATATTTGCCAGTAAGTGAGAAAAGCAAAGAATGAACAAAGTAGTATGCAGTAACACTTTTGGACTACAGTGACGCTTATTCCATCATGTAACACTAATTTAAAATACAGTAAATAATCAAAAGTAAATCCTAGCACAAGTTCTACAAAACAAAAGAAGGTGAATTGTTCATGCACCAGGGATGTTACCTTGGACTTTGGCAATGCAAAGTGGTTCGATGTAGGACACATTTTTGGTGCAAGTACTTTCACGGCAACAGTTAAAATTGTAGCACACGTGGTTGCTCCAAATGTAACCGGCACTGCAGTTGCACTGGGTGTCAGTGCCAATAATCAGGCACTCTGGAAAGAGAAGCACAATAGTCAAATCCTAAAAGTCTTGATTTCAAGTGTCAATTATTTCTCTCCAACATGAGAACACACTAGACTGTTACTTGCCTAACACAATTTACAGCATATTTTCATTCTTACTTTGCTAAACTCTGATTGGACCATGGAAATATGTGTCACTGCTTGAATCTACAGTAACTAACCCCACCCACTTCAACCAGCATAAAGAGCAGAGAATGCATAAATCTCCAGATCAGCATCTTTCACAGAGGACTATTGTTTGGTTGTTTATCAAACCCAAAATATCCAGCAGCTGTTTTTAAACCGTATAGTGTCAAACCTGGCCACACATCCGTTTACTAGTATGAGCTTTGAGAGTATTAAAAATGAAAGTCTAAAAGAACATACATTGGAGTAAGAAATTTGCATATCATCAACGTATTGTAGCACTTTATGCAAACAAAAAGGTTTGACCACTAAAAGTTGAATAAAGGACCAAAATCTAGGTTCACAGTGTACTTGCTATCCATTCCCCAGCATGCCCCCTACATCCATCCATTTCACACTCACTGTATAGGGAAAAACTGTATGAAATAATAAGGGAAAAAAGGAAAGTGCTTCATCAACATACCTGCGACTAGTTCCCTGTCTAAGAGACTCACTAGGGCATCATAGGTTGGTTTGAGGTCGATTGTGCCCGACAAAGCATTCAGGATGGTCAGGGAATCCAGTGTGACGTTACTTTCCACCATCAGGTCAGCAATGTAGACCTCTTCAACTATGACACAAGATAGTTGTTATGTTTATGTTCAACAACTGAAACAAAAATGCCTGAAACTGAAATTCAGACTTTTTAAGAAACAAAACTAATTAATTTTAGCTGGGTAAGTTTCTGTTAGCAAAAGAAAACATTAAAATTACACAAATATTACTTTTCACCCATCCACCTGACGTTCACAACCCTTTGAAAGCCAAACCAGGGATGTTACTCCCACTCAGCCTCCTTTTCTTATCCCAGTCTGTGGAGGTTTTCTGAGGTCTTTGACTGCCATTCGGAAGGTTGGTGGTTCGATCCCTTGGCCCTGCAGTCCCATGTCGAAGTGTCCTTGGGCAAGACACTGAACCCCGAGTTGCCCCCAATGCTGTGCATCGGAGTGTGTATGTGTGTGAGTGTTTATCTGATGAGCAGGTGGCACCTTGTACGACAGCCTCGGCCACAGTGTATGAATGTGTGTGAATGGATCCTGTATGCGGCTGTAACACAGGAATTTCCCAATTTTTTGGGGATCAATAAACACCTATCTATCTATCTATCTATCTATCTATCTATCTATCTATCTATCTATCTATCTATCTATCTATCTATCTATCTATCTATGATGTAAAAGCGCTTTGAGTAGTCGACTAGAAAAGCGCTATATAAATACAGCACATTTACATTTATATGACAACGGAGCCAAGGGACTCACCTGCTGAACTCATCTGCAAGAGGGAAAGAGAGGGAAACAACAAAATTAGTCTTTCTGCCATGGGTGGAATTCAGTCATGTGTTAAATTAAAATCATATAAATTGCTTTTTTTTAGCATTCCAAAAACAAATCATATGCTAAAATTATTAGTCACTAAAAGATTATATTCATGCACACTGCATGGAAATGGACGATACCAATGAAATATAAAATAGAAGACATTCAAACATTATGTGCTTAGTTAAATTCCTATCCAAGATCATTTAAGACATTAGCATCTGTTAGCATCTTTACCTGAGAGGTGACGTACACAGCTCCAATCAGAAACAACAACAACATCTTGGAACACATTGTTTCTCTAGTGTAACAAAAGAGAAGGATAACTAACATTAGCAGTATACATATATAACAAGTATACATGTAAAACAATAAGGAAAATACAGAACTTCACTGTATTACAACAAAGGGTGTTAGTCTGTGGAATAACTGGGATAATGAGAGGAAAAATTTTAACAATAATCAAAACAAATAAACATGTTAAAGCTACATTGTGTAAGAATGTCTCCCATATAGCGTTGAGCTCATTTATCGCAATCAGCTCTCTCTCACCACGCAGTTTGATTTATGTATTACAGCTACGGTGGCTTCACACTTCATAAAGCGGTAGAGGTGTGCAGGAGCACTCCGTCCTGTGTGTCCCTTACCGGCTAACGTATTAAGATGGAGCATGACTTTGGAGCGTCTACCCCAGTTTGTGAATTTTAAGCCAATAGGAATACTTGAAATTGATGGTGGTGGTCAATATTTCTTATAAAGGACAAGTTTGTGAATGGGCAATATAGATTTTGATAATGAACAACTTCAAACGTTACACAATGTAGCTTTAAGAAACAACAAAAAATAATCCCTTCTCCAATTTAAAAAAGTTCTTTATTTGGGTTATGCCTTTTATGGATTTATTAAATCGAGAAGCCAATCATTTAATAGATGACTTTTAACCATGGCTGTAAAATTCCTAAAACAACTTGGGGAATTTTAGGTGTTTTATTAGATAGGACAGCTTTAGACATGAAAGGGGAGAGAGGGTGAACGACTGGTAGCAAAGGGCCGCAGGTCAGAATCAAACCCGCGGCACCAAGGACTAAGCCTCTGTATGTGGTCTCAGGTGTGCTTCCCAGGCGGCCAGTACTTTTAAAAAACTGATTTGTTGTGGCAGTTCTGATGTTTAATGGATAGGACGGATTTAGACATGTCATCATAGACCACACCACTGTCAGACTCATAGTTAAAGAAAGACAGCATCTTATCTTCTAATTTTTGCCAAACCTCATTAGTGGTCTTGAGTTTCCATAAGCAAGTATGGATTACAGATCAAAACAAAAAGTCACATTGAAAGACATTTCCAAGAACAAGCACACTGCGTTCTGTAAGTTTCCGTGGAGGGGGGGGGGGGAGAGGAAAGAAAACATTTCAGAACTGCTGCAGAAAGAAGAGCAGCAAATCTACTTTAAGAATTGGATCAAATGGTCAGAAGACAAGGCAATTAAAAATAGCAACAAACTTTACCATATTAATAAATGCTCATTTTGACCTATTTGTAATGTAAGATTGCTAATTTTGACTTAATAGGCTGCTGCCTTTATTATAAGGCTCAAATTTGCTTTGTGGGTCCAGACAGATGAAAAACAACCACTTTATAGCCCAAACTGGCTCTTTGGACAGTAAAGGTTGTTGACCCCTGATTTAAAATATCAAATCAGACAGATTTCTTTCATATACATGATGGTAATATGCTATAATAACACCTTTGTAATATAACACTGTCTGTAGTGCAGGTCAGTGCTAAGTACTGAAATTTAGCCTCATCTCTCTCACAAAGACAACAATACACGTCCAAAAAGCTCTTACCTTGGCTTTGCACTTAGAATCATACAGGAAGCAGATAATTAACCCGTCAAGTTTGCTGCAATCAGCCAAGAAAAATCCGACTGTGCTCCATTGTATGCATCAGAAACACATCTGTCAGAAAGACTGGGTCAGGCTGGACAGGGTGTGGGTGGGTGGGTGTGTGTGTGTGTGTGTGTGTGTGTGTGTGTGTGTGTGTGTTTTGGAAGACCATTTGCATTGATGACATTTCTCCATGCCAGCTGGACTTTTTTAGCATACACACGCCTTTAAGCTTTCCATAGATATTTGTCTATCAAATCAAGCATTCTCCTTCAGGATGTCACAGCTGCCTGTCTCATGGAAACCTGCTGAGTTTGGGCTCCTGCCAAAGCTTCTGATGAACGCTGTGCGTCAAAGTGGTTGTTGTCCACTGTCACATGTGGACACTTGCAGCAGATACTCAGGGGATGAGACTATTCGGCCATTCATGTTTTATTCTGTTTGTCTCTCTGCAGAATCAAGGAGTGTAAACACTAAAAACTCCCGGAAGGAAGTTAGTTTTTGGTCCCAGGAGTTAAAAGGTTATTTCAACCCAGAAAATGGGGTTATTCTTTTTGACCCAACTTCTGTGTTAAATACTTGAACCAAATGTTGGGTTAAAATAATCCAACATTGGTGTTAATGTAACCCAACTTCTTGGTTCAATATCTGACCAATCCCTATCCTGGATTCAAACCCAGAACCTTGTTGCTGTGAGGCCACAGTGCTAACCACTGGGTGCCCATGCTTACCGGCAGTTAGTAGTTCCCTTTTTAACTCAGGAGTTGGGTGGAAAGTAACCTAACATGGGTTACATGCCAGTATGCCTTATTTCAGAAAATTAAACTGTGTGCTGGCCTAACTGTCTCGTCATTAAATGCTCTTGTTTAATATCCCGCACTGTCGTCACATATGTGAATTGAGTTGTGCTGCTCCGGAGTTTGGCCTCAACATTAGGTTAAAGGTTACGGGTTACAGGTAACAGGTTACAGGTTAGAGGTAACAGGTTACAGGTTGCAGGTTCGAGGTAACAGGTTACGGGTTACAGGTTACGGGTTAGAGGTTAGAGGTTACAGGTTACAAGTTACAAGTTACAGGTTGCAGGTAACAGGTTACAGGTTACAGGTTAGAGGTAACAGGTTACGGGTTACAGGTAACAGGTTACAGGTTAGAGGTAACAGGTTACAGGTTACAGGTTAGAGGTAACAGGTTACAGGTTGCAGGTTACAGGTTAGAGGTAACAGGTTATAGGTTGCAGGTTGCAGGTTCGAGGTAACAGATTACGGGTTAGAGGTAACAGGTTACGGGTTAGAGGCAAAAGGTTACAGGTTACAAGTTACAGGTTGCAGGTAACAGGTTACAGGTTAGAGGTAACAGGTTACGGGTTACAGGTAACAGGTTACAGGTTACAGGTTAGAGGTAACAGGTTAGAGGTAACAGGTTAGAGGTAACAGGTTACAGGTTGCAGGTAACAGGTTACAGGTTAGAGGTAACAGGTTACGGGTTAGAGGTAACAGGTTACAGGTTACAGGTTACAGGTTAGAGGTAACAGGTTACAGGTTGCAGGTAACAGGTTACAGGTTAGAGGTAACAGGTTACAGGTTGCAGGTAACAGGTTACAGGTTGCAGGTTCGAGGTAACAGGTTACGGGTTACAGGTTACGGGTTAGAGGTTAGAGGTTAGAGGTTACAGGTTACAGGTTACAAGTTACAGGTATCAGGTAACAGGTTACAGGTTACAGGTTAGAGGTAACAGGTTACGGGTTACAGGTAACAGGTTACAGGTTAGAGGTAACAGGTTACAGGTTAGAGGTAACAGGTTACAGGTTAGAGGTAACAGGTTACAGGTTACAGGTTAGAGGTAACAGGTTATAGGTTGCAGGTTGCAGGTTCGAGGTAACAGATTACGGGTTAGAGGTAACAGGTTACAGGTTACGGGTTAGAGGCAAAAGGTTACAGGTTACAAGTTACAGGTTGCAGGTAACAGGTTACAGGTTAGAGGTAACAGGTTAGAGGTAACAGGTTACAGGTTGCAGGTAACAGGTTACAGGTTAGAGGTAACAGGTTACAGGTTAGAGGTAACAGGTTACAGGTTACAGGTTAGAGGTAACAGGTTACAGGTTGCAGGTAACAGGTTAGAGGTAACAGGTTACAGGTTGCAGGTAACAGGTTACAGGTTAGAGGTAACAGGTTACAGGTTGCAGGTTCGAGGTAACAGGTTACGGGTTAGAGGTAACAGGTTACAGGTTACGCAGGGAGGGGAATTACACAAATTGTTCCTGAGTCAGCATCTCAAGAGAACACTGAAGTCACTGTCTGCGTGGACGTGGTGCAGAGTTCAGAGTTTCAGACACAGCCACTGTGGATGGGATTTAAGTGTGACTCAAGCCCGAGTCTCCTACTCGAGTCTACTTACATAAAGTATTGACCACTATTGGGTTGTTACGGCAGCAAAATGACAGTAAGGGTTAGGGTTATAGAAGGATAACCGGGGTGCCCGGAGCGCTCAGTTGCTGGAGCGGGCTCTCATGTGTAAGGGTTTACTCCTCGACGCAGCGGGGTGGGTTTGATTCCAACCTGCGGGCGTTTGTTGCATGTCACCCCCCCCCCCCCTCCCCTTTTACTTCTTCAACAGACCTGTCAAAAAATGGCAAAAAAATTAGCTTTAAAAAAAAAGAGAAGGATAATCGGCCAAGCACACAACTTCATTATAAAATACGGAGAGTCGAACCAATTTACTGCAAAATGTAAGCTACTGACTACATGCAAGTGTCTTTAACTCTGGAGTATGCTCCTTATCTTCTACTGACCAAACAGAGCAATCATAAAATTTATCTTGTCTACTTTTTATATGATCTATCTATTGCATTGCAAACATTTAAGCAATCTGCATTGTAAAAATGCAAAATGATGTCATACTCCTTTAGACTTGGGCTCAGATACAATCAGCTGTGTCTATCAGTGCCTGGAGTTGTTTTTGTAAGCTGACCATCAGAGCGGTACCTTACGTTTTTAAGAAGACAATTTCACACACTGACGTTAAATTAAACATCAATGGAGATTTTGAATGGGGAAAATCTGTGTTAAAAAAGCTATTCAAAAACTGTTGAGCTCTATAAAGACCTTACAGATACATACATGAGTTTTTTAAAGGAAATGTTTTGGGAAATAGTAGTTTTGGTTTGATTGAGACCATTCTCCATGTGGAGAGCCAGACTGGGAGTAGAGGGAACATTACAGTGGCTAATCACACGGTTTCATCTCAGTCAACAGTTTGTGGCCATATGAGTACAGCTGGATATTATGTTCCACATTGTACAGCCGTAGAGTATCAGTAACCATATGCAAATCACTCAAAGCCGCAAAGGACAAAGAACACCAAAATAACCACAGGCTCAATAGGACAGCTACAGTCTGGTGTGCTCTTCCTCACCCAGCCTGCTAAACAGGGCTTTGTTTGAGAGGGTAGAAAAATAATGAATATGCATACTTATATTTATATACAGATGTCAAGCTGCGCTGTAGTCAAGCTCATAAACATTTTTTTTGTAGAACGTGTGTTATGAATGTGTGTGATATTGTAATGCATTTACTTGCCACTTTCCACTGTTACTTAATGTCAGGTTAATACCTTAAAACATATACCAACCATAACATAAACATGTTTACTTAATTGCTGCTATTAATATGGCCTATTAATATTTTTTAACCACATACCATACCTCCATACTGTAATTTCTCCACATGCAGTAAATAACTTGAGTTTGGTATTTGCTGTAGACCGTGATGTCCTGGGTGGAAGTATATTAGGAGTGGGCCAGGTGCTTGTGAAACACTTGTTTTGCATAAGTGTGCTGAATATCAATGATCTTATTTGCTTTGGTTTCACTGCCAAGCTATACTATCTATGTATATATAGCAACATAACTCTGATCAACAAAGGTTCCAGCACATTAACAAGGTATCTGCGCACTTCTTCCCAAATGAACAAATGCTCTTAGGGCTAGCAATACATTATACCTCAATGTTAATATTAATATCAACATTTTTCCAAAATTATTTAATGGGTAAAACTATCAATGTAATAAATGTTAAACACAATGAACTGTGTTCTTGTTATGCATGACATGAAATTTCCCTTACATGTCTTGAACAGAACTCATTCTGGAAGTTTTGAAATCCTTCATTCAGACAATCCACCTTAGTAAAATGACAAAATGTAACAACAGTATTTCCAAGCTCTTGTGCGCATAAATACTGACATGGCTGTGAAACCCGCCTCAGCCTGAGACTGAACACATCCTGGACTCCATGTGGAGCCTCGTGCGGAGGAAGAAGAGCCGCTGTTTGGGTTTTTCAAAACATTTTAACATCCATATCCCAAACAGACTGGGCTCCTGTTGAGTTTTATGCTACAGTATGCTGCTGCACAAAATACACACTGAAAGTCAAGTAGTATTTGACCTGTGTACACACACACATACACACACACTGTGGTCTTACTTTATGACAGTAACACGTTAACATACAAACAGAGGTTCAGCGTATCGTCATAGTAGAGGGTAGTAATAAAGGACCAGTATCACTGTATGGTTTGGAGGACTTGTCCAAAACAAGACCAGTACCAGTCAAAAGGTTTGGCATCTTTCTCCTTCACTTGAATGGAACACAGAACTATGTTAAGATCTGGGAGGACAAGAGTGGGACGTGGCTGATTTTACGTGCAAAAAGAAATATGAGCAGGGGTTTCTTGTTAAAGAATGGATCTTTTTATATATTCTTTGGGTATTTCCTGGTACTTCCTTTACCTGTATGGGATATTTGACTGATTGTCCTGTCTAAGTCAATTTGTCATTGTGATGCCACACCTTGAGTAAACAAGTCCACTGATCCGTGGAGGACAGCCTTGCCTTGGCTAACTGATTTGATTGGCAAAGTAAACCCAAGCCAAGAGTCATTTTGCATGACTCTGGACATTTAGTTTCTTGAAAATTATGTGATGAATACTTTCATATGTCAAAACAAAGCAGTGTCTGTTTTATTTTAAATAAGTGCCTAAGTGTAATCTTTCAATATACTGTATGTTACTTACTAAAAAGACACACACACACACACACACACACACACACACACACACACACACACACACACTTTTACAAGACATAAGATCAGATCTATCCTCTCTATGTGCTCTTTGTACAATCAAACTCTTTTTGCCAAAATTCAAAATGATTACTGTTTGAATTTTGTTACTACAAAAGTCAAGCCTGGTTCTCTTGGATGTAACAATATACTTCAAATCGTACATCAATACTTTATCCTACTTCTAACTCTGGCTGCAATAAGGGTAAAAAGAAAAAACACAGAACAGCTGCTGGGTTGGTCGTCATTCTGTCTGCAGAGATCATCCATTGTTGGCGGCGGAGTGAGGTCCACCGGAGGCAGAAGATGACATGTTGTAACCATCTGGGAAAAAACAGCAATAAAACAAAGTCTGAGTCTTTGGTAAAACAATATGTAACAACTGGTAGTAAAACAGGACAGAGTCTCCAGCTGTGGCGGAGCAGTGTTTGAGTTAAACGGTCTGACAGCATGCAGCAACAAGTTCTCAGCAACAGGTTTGTACGATAGCTCCTAGAAAACTCCTTCTCAGTAACTCACATGATATCCTTAAGCTGGGCAATATGTTGATATTACAGAGTTATCGTGATATGAGACTAGATATTGTCTTAGATTTTAGATACCGTAATGTCATCATATGGCATGAGTGTCGTCTTTTCCTGGTTTTAACGGCTGCATTACAGGAAAGTGATGTCATTTTATGAACTAACCAGACTGTTTTAGTACTGTTTGCCCTTTACCCACATAGTCATTATATCGACATTACTGATGATTATTTATCTAAAATGTTATTGTTAAAGCACCAATAGTCAACAGTACAATATTGTTTAGGTATCGATATCAAGGTAATTGGTCAAAAACATTGTAATATTTTCTTTTCTCCATATTGCCCAGCCCTAAGATGTCCTAAGAAATTAAGCGTCTTTCCAGTTAAACTTAGCCAAAAAAATAAAAAATATCTGCAACGACACAAACCCTAGACAAGAAGACCACTTCCTGGCTTAAAAACCCCTCCCTACACAGACCCGGCAGTCTTACACAGCAGCAGTCACTGTCGTGCATACAGCAATAAAATACATGGAATACGAAAATGAATTACATTGCTTTTTTGTAGCCATATGTACAAATAGTTAATGAGAAAAGACTGGCATGCTACCATGTTACCATGTTACCATGCTACAATGATGATGTCAGTGTGCTGATGTTTGCGTTGCATCGGGTAAACAGGATAAGGTCTCCCCATAATTTGGAAATATCAAAATGATGGAAAAATTCAATGCAATCCATTCAATAGTTGATATTCTGACCAACTGACAGAGGCCTGCTAGCATAGTTAATAAAACTGCTACAATAGCGCTAAGAAATTTAGCACGTGATCTTTTGTTTCTTTCTTATCTTAAATGTTGCTTTACCTCTTGCTTTTCTCCAGTTCCGGAAAATATCAAATCTACTTGAGATTCCAGCGCTGGTGCTCTAAAATGAGAAGAAAAATTACCACCATTTTTTAAATTGCTAACAAAAAAAGTGACATGGCTAAGAAAGCTGTTCTTACCCCCGTCCCGGGTCTGGAACTTTGTGACTTCATTGTTAGTTCAGACCGCACCTTAAAGTACATTTCTCACACATTAGTTTAATTGAAAACATGTTTCTAAAGGGTCAATGACTGAAAATTGCTGTGCAGGGATCTGTGTCTGATAAGCCTTCAAACACATGGATATACAATTCCAACTGGACTTTCTGAATCACATGCCACTGTCCCGCTAGTACCTGTAGCAAGACCGCCACACTAGCATGTTTTTAAAATGCAGAGCACTATAATTTAATCAGAATGGCAGCTAACTGTGAGGGAGTTGTTGGTTAAGATATTAAATGAAAAAAGTACCTCCCACTAAATTTAATCAAAGGAGCAGTTGATTACTCTCTTGAATATTAAGACATGCATACCTTTTTGTCCAGCAGTGTTCCAAACACCAGTACAAAGAAACCCTTTAAAGAAAGAAAAACAGAGTAGCATCAACTAAGAGAGCTTCAATGACCAAAGGCAAACTCACTAATCACAATCCATAGAATACTATATATTACTGATCAGTATTATTCAATATTTAATAGTGAAAGATGCAAACTATATTTGTACCTGCAGTGAATTAAAAAATGCAAATGCAATATGGATTCCTATATTGTCTGGGCTGGTCAAGGTTCCGACTCCCAGACCCCAAGTTAATCCAAAGATTGGTGTGAGGACAGCCAAAGTCCTGGCAATGATAACCAGAACATGCCTCTCAGCTGCTTGTGCAGCATCTCGCATTGACCTTCTCCTCAACATTTTGAATATCACCACCAACAGGATCACAAGGTTTATCCCCACTATGACCAGTGCAGGGATCACAAAGGCCAGTAAAGCTTTGGATTGGTCCCAGTTGAGCCAGCATACTCCAGTAGAGATGTATGTTGTCTTGGGTGCAGTTACAGCAATAGTTATGATCACGATGATAAGAGGAGCCCCGTAGCCCAGAATGAATCCAAAAGCCAACATAGATGTTTTGGACAATCCCCCGTCAAAGACATTGACCGTGCGGTAGAGTAACAGCAGAGCTGAGGCCAACATCCAGAAAAACAGGGCCAGGTAGAAAAAATGGATAAAAAATGTAGCTGCATTGCATGCTGGTAGGTTGGTCTGTTTTGCATCTGAAATAGCCGCCCCAATAATAAACCAAATGTTGGCAATCAGGAGAGACAGAGCAATATTAACAATGGAAACATGACGCAAGTAAGATGTGTTGTTTCTCCTTATTTTCTTCCATATGACAGCTTCAATTATCAGGCATATGACCAAGGAAGCAATGGATATGGAAACTCCAATGTAGGTGATATAATTCAACACGATGCTTTCAGGACTGTAGGGTGACATGAGGATAGAGAACGACGTCAGGTGGTTGCAGTTGCAGGTGACGGTTTTGTTTATGCTGCGTACCAATTTACAGCCCTTGTTGTCCCATCCCCCAGAACTGTTAAAGAGGCTGAAATTCCAGAAGACACACTGAGGGTTCACCAGGTTATTGTTTTTGATAGCAAATTTGAATGAAACATTATTGACGCTTCCATTGGAATAAACAAGCACAACTCTCCCATTGATGACATTGCCTTTTAAGTTGTTTATATCTCGCGGAGGGAGTACGTTATCCATTGAGGCAAATGATAGCACAGTGATGGACCTCTGTCCTCCCTCAGAGTCAGGTATGACTACCCCCACGGAAGAATTCGAGAATGCAAAGTCAGCATTAAAATTCTTTGTGAGTATGGTTTTGTTCAACAGAATCGACGGTGTTTCAATGTTAAAAGATTCATTGGTAAGGCGTGTTGTTATTGTCTCAAGAGACTGCAATAGTTCTGAGCTGATGCTGTTAGCTGGGGGGCTGGTACTTGTTACTGCGATGGTTTGGGGGTTGTTGTTTAGAGAGTTCCATGATGTTATTGCTCCATCTCCGGTGAGAACACCTGCAACTAAAAGGATGTCCTAAATTGAAAGGAAAGAAGATATTAGTTAATTTCTAATGCATTGTATACTGTTAAGGACATATAACCCTCTGCAGAATAATTCACATACCTTCATTAAAGTTTCAGTTATTGGGTTACTCAAGTTGGCTATTTTGTTGAGTATTTCAACAGTGGCAACAATGTTTGCAGGAGAGCCAACCACGGCCTGACTGAAGTTAGTAGTGGTGTCGCTGAGTACTTTCAAGAATGCTGGCAGTGAATTGCTGGTCAAATACTGTGAGATTTAAAAGAACAAAAGAAAAAAAGTGTTAGCATTACAAAGTATCTCTAGGATCAAATTAAAATAACTGCGAATTGTTATCAACTCATAGCAAATTTGAAATAACTCGGAGAGTATCTTTGGGAGAAAAATCCAGGCTGTTATAAAATCATTTTACGTACATTTTCCATGTGTAAACTTTATAAACGCACGGCCAAACTCTGGTCAAGGAACTGGTTTTGGAACCAGAAAACTCAGATTGGACAGATAGTCTAGCTAGCTGTCTGGATTTACCCTGCAGAGATCTGAGGACCAGGTAACCATAGTCCTCAGAAATGAAGTAATTAAAGGAATGCAGCACAGACGCCCACAAGAGAATCAGACTTAGCCTACATGGGTTGCACAATCTTGCTGGGTGAGCTACAGGTCCCCGTATGAAGCTTTGTGAACCAGTGTCTTAATTTTCAGAGCCACTAGATGGCGCTCTCTGTTCAACGCAGGGTTGAGAATACACTGAATTGCAATGCCTTAGGCCTTTCTCTTAAATCCAAGAGCGCCATCTAGTGGCTCAGAAAATACAGACACTGGTTCACTAAGCTTCATTTGGCCATCACTACCAACAAGCAGCTTCAGAGGAAGACTCTTGCTTTGGCTGACGTCCAATGGTTCTCACCATTCTGCAATGATAAGTGACAAGTGTGACATCAATGCTGGTTTTGGTTACAGGTCCACACAGTGAGTGTTCTAGGTGTGGTAAGAGGGGAAACAGGTTTAAAACTTGCAACCAGGAAATGCATTCTTTTCAACTTGGTGTATCATTGTATTTGCTTGTAAAAATGCCTTTCCTTCCTGCCTATAGCTCACTCGGGTTCTTGTAAAAATGTTAATGCACAGGATCATTAGGCAAGGTGGGTAACTGCCTGAGGGCCCCTGAGCCTAACAGCTACAGATCCAAAAAATCTGTCATGTGATTTTCTTTCATTTAATGTTCCAGCCAGATCACATTCCAGATCCAGGTCCTTGACTGCTTCACTTTTTAAATGTTCGTGATGTGTCCCATCAAAGTACTGGTGAGAGTGCCTTCTGCGTTTCCTCCCCTACGGATGGAAACTCACTGCCTTTGGATTTAGGACACACAAAATGCATTTTTCAACAACAACAAAAATGCTGTTTGTAATTTTTTTTTAATTTTATAAACTTTTAACCCTGGTGTTTAATTTATTCCTGTTGGTCTTATTTGTGAATTCCTAACTTTTTGATTGCTAAATTTTTACACTTACAAAAAAAAATGCAACATGATCTTTCTGTTTTTTTTCCCCCATTTTATTTATAGCATCAATTCATAACAAGAGTTGGAACAAGGGATGCACTGTGGCAATAACAGTCACAATAAAGAAAATGGAACTATGACTGTAAATAGTAGTAGTTCATGGTGTTTTAGGATGTAGCAGGGCATTACAGGGCATGGTTTTCATTTTTGTACTGTTGACTCCATAAAAACTGCTACATAAATTAAAAAAATGTATTCATATATATATATATATATATATATATATATATATATATATATATATATATATATATATATATATAATAAATAGAGTTGAGTTACCAACTCATGCTCATTGGCGTTGGAGCCCTTATACTGTATAGGGGTGGGAAAAATCTCACACACTTTAAGTGTGAGGCCGCGAAATCCTGCAGGGACTGACAAGGGTTAACTAGTGTACCGAGTTAGCTGGGATGGTAGAACCAGCCCCCATGGAAACAAGTTTATTCCTCAACACAGAGTTCAAATTCATGCATGTCGTCCCCCTCTCTCCCTTAATGTCTGAGCTCTGATTAAAAGCAGAAATATCCAAAAATAATCTTAAAAAAAACACATGTAAGATTTTCACATAAAGCTTTAGTGCATAACTTTTTGATATTATTGGAGGAGGGGTGGGGGGTACTTGATCACGTAAGGCTTGTATCATGTGGACGCGCCAACAGTTTTGTAGTTTTGAAGTTAGAATTCCTCATCGGGGAAACAGAAACTTTGCACTATAGCTTTGAGATCGGAGTAGTTATTCTACCACTGCCGAGACCAACATTCTCAAAAATAAGAAAGGGGGGGAATAAGGTATAAGGTAAGGTAGAAGGCCTCCAGGAGCCCCTAAATCCCAATGCGCCCCTGAAGATGCAGTGTCATGAACATCTTGAGAAGTAGGTTACCTGAGACTGCACAAGCAGCTCTTGAAGTGGTTGTAGGATGCAGGTGTCCGTCTGTATTTCCCATGTTCCATTGCCTGTTTTGCTTTTTCGACAAACCGCTGTCCTGTTTCCAACCGTGTCCTTTGGGCAGAAACCTACAGCCTCATCCTTTTCATTTCCAAGACCAAATTCTTTATCGTCACATAAAGAGTCTAGGGAGAAAGAAAAAGGTTTTGACCCCAGTCATTTGAACTATTTTTACTGGAGAAATGTCTTGACCTGAATTGTATTCACTGATCTGTAATGTCTGGCTCAATACTTACCGCCTGTGAATAAAATCAGTGTTGTACTTTTGGTGAAGTTTGTGTTTGTCTCTTTACAAGTGATGATCTCATTCTGTCCCGGACATGGTATACTATATGGATAGGTGATATTTGGGCCGGAACCTAAAAAAAACAACAAATCCATTTGGATAAAGACAACCAATATTCACTTGTTAAAAACATTATATATCTTTGTACACATTATCTCAAATAGTTCAATAGATCAATTTGCAAATAATTCTCTATATTTGCGTTTTGGTGTGTTTTTTGTTTTGGGTTTACCTGTTGAGATCTTCTGGTCTGGAAATGTAACCTGATAGGGGGGGCTGGGCTTGACAGAGCACGTCAGGTTCACCGTTGTTCCACATTTAATCTTTTGTGTGGTTGGTGCCGTTTGGATCACGGGTGTTGGTGTGAGAGGGAATGTTCCAGTCTGTCTGAAAGCTGTGTTGTTGTATTTGAGCGTACATTCGTATGATCCTGAAATTAAAGGTAATCATTAACTGACATGAAATCAATGTAAAGCTACAAATAAACAACTACATGGGATAATAGCATCATCAGGGAAAAGAGGGGCAAAAACTAAAGGGGCTAAATAAGCATTAATGTTTACAATTTCCAAATATTTTAAGCTGTAAGCTTTGATGTAGGATGCTTCTATAAATAGTCCAACTGAAGTTTTTTTCTCCTTTTTTGTAAATTCTGTCTTTTGTTCTTCTCGGGGAAACAAAAAGGAAGACAATTCCATTCTTCCATCCACGACCTTTCCCTAAACCCAACCGTCCCGTTCCTGCGAGTCACGGGACCGTAAGCAGTCCCGACCAAGCGTCCATGTTACACCAGATGGGAGAATGTGTTGTCTATGTAGAGCTTGTGATAATTACTTTTCATTTTTTGTGATCACATTCTTTTTTAAATTATTTTAATATATTTTCCTATTTAAGATACAAACAGTGACAAACAATTACAAACAGTACACTGAGTCGGAAAACATGTCCCAGGGCCAAAATAATGAATAAAAAAATATAAAAATAAAGGGACACAAACACACACACACACACAATCAGACACACACACACATACACACACACACACACAATCAGACACATACATAGACAGACATAAAACAAGGGACCAAACACCTGAGCAAGATAGAGGCCCAAGCTATAATTACTTTGCTAATAAAAAAATAAATCAAAGAAGGGGATTCTGAAGTCAAATATATGGTTCCATAACAGCCAAGTATTACAGGCCGTGTTCCTCATTGTTGACAATCTCAGGCTGCATACTTAGGATTCTGTCAGTAGGGAAATATCTTCTATTTGTCTTTTTTAGTTTTAGTTGGGTCTAAATATTAACACACGCATACCTTATTAGTTAAAGTTAAAGGTAAAAAAGACTAATGCAAAAAAAAATGGTTAATAATTGGGTATATGAAACAAAAATACTAATAAAAAGTGTATTGACTGCTCCATACTGGATCAAATTCTTACCACTGTCCGTGATAAAAACCTTTAACACAGTTAGCGTTGCCGTCACATTCTGTAACTGTAACTTGTGTAGAGGATCTTCCACTATTTCTTTGCCATTCAGTCTCCACTCCGCCGTCAAGCCGCTACTTAAATTGAGATTTTCTGGTGGTGGGCCACATGTTATAATTAACTTTCCCTCGAGAAACACTTGAAGTGGCTGAAACTTTAAGGGTTGTGGGCCTTTAAGAAAACAGACACACAGGTCAGACAATTACTACACAACGCTACAGTACACATAATGATCAGATATTCCTCATATGAAAGACAATGTGTTTGTGAAAAATGTAAAATTAAAAATGTATAATTGTCTTACTTTTGTATACCATTAAGTATTTCTTTGCCAGCTCTGTAAATATCCCTACATTCACAGCCTCTACAACATTTTCATTAAAGGAAGTTATAGTTGTAGTTATGGTGTAGTCTCCGATGGTGCTCCCGCTCCTGTATGGAATCAATCCCACGCAGGAAAAATTATAAATATATTAAAAGTTCACTTCAGTCACTGTTCAGCTTTTGCTAGTGCGTTTCCTGTAATTGTGAGAGAATATCATTTTTTGGGGATCACGGAAAAAAATAGTGAACAATACTAGACCAGTGTAATACTGCAAACACGTTTCTACAGTGGCACATTTGGCTGTTGGCATATTTGACTCAGCTGCTCCTTATGGTATAAGGACAGCTCAGGGAAGGTCAGTTTCAGATGAGCTCGAATGCACAGCAGCTTTTTTGTAAAATGTATCAACACTGTGATAAATCCAGAAAGAGTCTGGAGCCATGCTAGTCTCACGTTGCCAGACCTATCTCCACAGCGCTGCAGAGTAAGGTCTGGCTGCACCACAGATGCATTCTACGATAGGAGGATTGCTACGCCCCCGACGCAGCGATGGAGCAAATTAGTTTCAAGATACAACTTGTTTTGGATGAACAATGCACTCTGCAAAAGAAAACGGCACAAAAGAAATATTAAATTAAATGTTCACACAACACAATAATGTGAGATATTTAAATTAGCGGGATACATGGTTAAACGTAATTTGCTCTTACCAGTGTGTACATCAAAGCAATCCCCACCAGTTGGTTCCAAAATGTCCCAGTTAGGTAACGCCTTAAACACATTCTTTGTCGTTCTTTACAATCATTCCCCGAAAGAACCAAGCAAACTTGGCTTATTGCACGATCCAAATTGTCTTCGAAATATGCAAAATGTTTAGCACGTGGCTCGCTAGCTTGACATTTTTGGAAAAACGGCATCAAAAAGAGAGGGAAAGGTAAGCAGCAAAGCCTGACATCCGCCTTGGGAGCCACGCGCCGGATGTCAGGCTTAATCCATCGATTCAGACTAGAGTCAGGCTTGTGGCTCTGAGAGGATGCACAGTGCCTTGAGCTAACTACAAATTGTCAGGATATTTAACTTCAAATCGAAAATGTCAACATGCTGGTGTTGCTAGAGGTAAAGTCGAGAGATCATAGTCTCACCACAAATGGCAAATTTCAGCAAATCAAAGTAACAGTTAAGATATGTCAGACTGGACCAAAAGTAGTGGACCAACATCAACATCCATACACCCATGCTAGTATATGATATCAAAAACCCCTTAAAATCATCATATCGATACTTAAAACCATTTTATGTACATATTAAATACAAATCCCCCTGGTACTGTGATAATATCCAGTAGTATGTAATGAACTTGAAAACAAAAATTTACTTACCGGAACTTTAGTTTTATGTTGTTGACAGTCAAGGTGTACTTGGCAGTTTGGAGTAGAATCTGTTTGAGAAAGTTACTTGCTTGTTATAGGTTCTACAATCAAACCAGGATCAAATATCACATTTATTGCATCAACATCGTAAGAAAACTAAATGATTAGACTTACAGCCTTTAGAGAATCTTTGTAAATGCTGCTGTTTTGGTCATTAAATGAATCCTCAAAAGGTATATCCATGGTAAAGAAGTTGCTCACTACAACAGAGACAGTTGTTATCACAAAGAGGCTTTTCATGAGAAACATGCTTGTTTATTCTCTACATTATATGTCGTACCTGCTGTTGTGTTTGTTGTTGTTGTTAGGGTTGTCATTTCTTGGGCTGTTGTTGTTGGGGTTGTTGGGGTTGTTAGAGTTGTTGGGGTTGGGGTTGTTGGGGTTGGGGTTGTTGGGGTTGTTGGGGTTGTTGGGGTTGTTAGGGTTGTTGGGGTTGGGGTTGTCATTCCTTGGGTTGTTGGTGTTGTTGTGTTCAGTGTTGTTATCATAAAGGTTGTTGTTGACTTTGGGGTTGGTGTTGTTGGTGTTTCTGTAAAAAAAAAAAAGATTGCATCACTATCTTCATATTATTATTATTATTATTATTATTATATAAATTATAAATATATTTCGATGAATGCTTTTTTGTTGCAACAAGTGTCTTCAACTACTACACACTCTGTTGAACTTATCCATGCAAAA
>NC_048424.1:22830691-22831122 GCF_013103735.1 Etheostoma cragini
AAACACGGACCCAGCAGAGTTAGAGGATAATTAGAATATTAGTTTGGTTTTTGCCTTCCTCCATATTCTTAAGAATATTTAGACATTTGAATTGGAATGTCAAAAAATTTATCCTAAATAAAAAAACATAAATAAATAATAATGACACAGGTGTAATTAGTGATTGCATCACAGGTGTTACCAATACTGCAGGTCATACAGTGGGGCTAGAAAGTTTGGGCACACCAGGTAACATTTTTTATTAATGTGCATAAAGAAGCCAAGAAAAGATGGAAAAATCTCAAAGGCATCAAATGACAGATTAGACATTCATTTAATATGTCACAAAAAGATTTCATTTCCATCATTTACTCTTTTAAATTAATAGAAAAAAAAAACGGCATCTGGAAAAGTTTGGGTCCCACGCAGAGTTTCTAGCATGCACCCCCCCC
>NC_048424.1:22831327-22832820 GCF_013103735.1 Etheostoma cragini
CTTCTAAGCAGTTGTCTAGAAAACTGAAACTGAAAATAGTTGACGCTCACAAAGCAGGAGAAGGCTAGAAGAAGATAGCAAAGCGTTTTCAGATGCCAATATCCTCTGTTGGGAATGTAACTAAGAAATGGCCGTCATCAGGAACAGTGGAAATTAAAGATCTGGAAGACCAAGAACCATATCAGAAAGAACAGCTCGCAGGATTGGGAGAAAAGCAAGTCCAGACCCACGTTAGACTGCCGATCTATCCAGAAAGACCTGGAGACACTGGAGTTGGTCTACACCATTCCACTATAAAGAGATACTCGTACAGACATTGTCTTCATGGAAGAGTCATTAGAAGAAAACCTCTTCTACGTCCTCACCACAGAAATCAGCGTTTGAAGTTTGCAAATGAACAAATAGACAAGCCTGATGCATTGTGGGAACGAGTTCTGTGGACCAACGAGGTTAAAGTAAAACTTTTTGGCCGGTATGAGCAAAGGTATGTTTGGAGAACAAGGGCACAGAATTTAATGAAAAGAACCTCTGTCCAGCTGTTAAGCATGGGGGGGGGGGGGGGGGGGGGGGGGGGGGGGGGGGGGGGGATCAATCATGATTTGGGAGTGTATCGCAGCCAGTGGCACAGGGAACATTTCACGAGTAGAAGGAAAAATGGATTCAGTAAAATTTCAGCACATTTTGGACGCTAACTTGATGCCATCTGTGAAAAAGCTGAAGTTAAAGAGAGGAGGGCTTCTACAAATGGATGATGATCCTAAACATACCTCAGAATCCACATTGAATTACATCAAGAGGCGTAAACTGAAGGTTTTGCCATGGCCTTCACAATCTCTTGACCTCAACATAATGTAAAATCTATGGATGGACCTTAAAGGAGCAGTGCGTGACAGACAGCCCAGAAATCTCAAAGAACTGGAAGACTTTTGGAAGGAAGAATGGATGAAGATACCTCAAGCAAGAATTAAAGACTCTTGGCTGGCTACAAGAAGCGTTTCCAATCGGGGGGGTGGGGGGGAGGGACAAGGTAATAACTCTGCAGGGTGCCTAAACCTTTGCAGATTACATTTTTTGTTTCCTGTTATTATAAAAGTGTAAATGATGGAAATAAAATCTAACTTTTTGTGACATGTTATACGAATGTCTAATCTGTCATTTGATGCCTTTTGGAGATTTTTCGTTCGAGCCCCACTGTATACGACCAAACAGAGTTCTCCTCACTATTTTTTATATTTATGAGGAACATGCTTTTTTATTCTCTACATTATAAGTTGTACCCGCTGTTTTGTTTGGTGTTGGTGTTATTGTGTTTGGTGTCGTCACATTTGGGGTGGCTGTTGTTGGTGTATCTGTAAAAAAAAAAAAATGCATCACTATCTTCTTCTTCTTATTATTATTATTATATATGTTATAATTATATTTCGATGAATGCTTTTTTGTTGCAACAAGTGTCTTCAACTACTACACACTCTGTTGAACTTATCCATGCAAAA
>NC_048424.1:22832920-22838352 GCF_013103735.1 Etheostoma cragini
AAACACGGACCCAGCAGAGTTAGAGGATAATTAGAATATTAGTTTGGTTTTTGCCTTCCTCCATATTCTTAAGAATATGTAAACAACATGAAAAACAAGTGATAATATTCTAAAAACTGAACTAGTGTTTTATATGTAATTAATCTAAAAATAACTATAGCTATAGAATGAATGCAGTGGAGCAAAAAAAAGTATTGTGGAGTGTAAAATATTATAAAAGTGCTTTTTAAATTGTACACAATCCAGATGATACACATCTCAGTGTGTAATTCAATTCTCCTGAGTGAGCAAACGTATCTTGTGGTTAGACAACCAACTCAGGCATACCTGTTTGACTGGTGTTTAGCTCACAGTACCGGCCATCAGGCGGAAGGGAATTAATGCATCCACAGGTATTATCAATGATTGCATCACAGGGGTTTAAGGTACTGCAGGTCCTATACGACCAAGCATAGTTCTCCTCACATCTGCACTGGTATGCAGATCCATTTGGGGAACACACTATGAAGAAACAGCAGCACTCAACATCAAGATTTAATGACGAGGTTTACATAATCAAATTAACAAAAGGACATACCTGTTGTGGTGTTGATGCTGGTAATTACAGTGTTGTTTGCCAAGTTGATACCTGAAGGAAGTTCACTCAAAACCTTTTTGAGAAGTGCCAGGTCAGAGGTATTGATGTCAACTTGGAGTACATAATCAGTGGAAAGCAAGGGAGCTGGGGGGACTTGAAACAGACATAATCAAATATTGAATAAATAATTCAGTAATATAAAAAATGCTGTTGATACTAACAAAATGGGACTCACCCTGTCTTTTTTCTCTGGCATGAATGTCTGATTCTGATGCTACCTGGAAAAAAAAATGTTGGTTAAATTGTCATTTTGAGTGGCGGCCTCTAGCTCACCCCATGTAGGCTGAGTCCCTTGCAGCAGGGGTTTGAATCCGACCTGCTGTCCTTTGTGTACTGTATATGTATCCCCAGTGGGAAATTACAATGTACACTCTGCTATTAAACACTACACACAGGCCTGAAATATACACACATGTTCAGGACCTATTCATGCACATGCAGCCGCAAGTAAAGGGATAAGGGATATGAGAAAGGGAAAAGCTTCCAGAAAATAATCTTAAATTTCACTTTTGTTTGCCTATACAAATCAAATATTGTAACTAAAAACTGATCCTACACTATACTCACTATAGTTATGCTACGATATATTTCCTATTCTCACTGTCGGAAAGAACCTTTGTATTTTCATATGTCATTTAACAGGTTGTTTTCATTTAGCATCGTACACATAGTATGTATTCTGCATATCTATTGCTGTATGCAACACATTGAGTGTGGATGTTCAAGAGCGTGAAGCTGTGGATGTTGGGGTGGTGCGATTGAGAAGAGTTTGTGTCCAGTTGAAAACACACAGACTTGTGTTTTTTGTCCCAGGAGTACTACAAACCACACACTTGTTTTCTAATGCAAACTGTTTTGACTTATAAAATAATTCTTATTCTTACCTCATAGAATAGATCCAAAGCCTCTCTGTATCTGTGATCTGCCACACTGTAGTATATCACCAGAAGAAGAATCAGGTGTCTTACTGCCTTCAGTAACGCCATCCCAACTAGAGAGAGATTGCAAGCAACAATTTCTCTAATGAATCAGAAGACACGTATTTATGTACTCCTGGTAATATAAACTTATATCTGACGATAGCGTAGATGCTAGAAAGTACGAGGTGTTATGCAAGATTGCCGGTACACAAGCTTTCTTCAAAATGCTACCAGGAAGCAAAAAATCTTTAAAAATGTAGAACCTTCCTTGTTGTTGTTTTCAAGTTGCATGATACTATCTGACATTTTTATAAGTTCAGACCATGATTTTCCGCTTAACTTACAACCAAATCTTATCTCAAATCAGGGCTTGGATCCAATTCAACCCTCTGTCTTTGAACATGCAGTATTTACACTATTTCAATGATGATCCCGGACAGGCCAATACACTCAATAATTCAAAATAATAAAAGTAATACATATTTTTAGTTTAATTATAAACTAAAATACCCAACAATGCACTGTATATGCCTACAATTTCAGCTGAAATGATGAGCTGATTAAACACTAAGTTGATTGACTGAACTGTTTATATTTTTCAGCATTAGGTACTTTTACTTTTTAATGCAGTACTTTTTCTTTTAGCAGGGTATTTTTACAGTGTGGTATTAGTACTTTTACATAAGGATCTGAATACTTCTTCCACCATTGCACAGCATCATCTCATGTCAAGTCCGTGGTTCAATGCCATGAGAGGTGACGGAAATTCATGCTGTCCCCTTATTTCAGTATTGAAAAATTTAAGCTAAAACTCTAAAATTGAAATTATTCAGTTTTAGTTTTATTAGCTTTTTCTGGCAAGAAAATGTTGCTTTAGTTTTCCTTGAAGGTGTTTAGTTTCAGTTTACAAAAAATATTTATCACTTCTTATTTTCGTTCTAGTTTACTTTGATAACCCTGGAACTTGAGAGACTATTGGACAGTATTAAGTAATGCTCCGTTTTTGGGGACACGTAATGTCACCTACTGAACAAGCAAGCAGAAGATATTCAGGGGTTTCTAGGTTTTTAATCCCACAAAATTAGCTCAAGGCAACAAAGGTGTGGTTAGGGTATGGTAACGTTAACGCTGATTTATGCTTCTGTAGAGGCTCTGCGCAGAGCTTACGCTGTACCAGGAAAAGTTAACCCTATCCTTGATTTGATGTTGTTTATGGAGAAGCAGAACCAGGAAATGAAACGGGGACAACACTACTAAGCCACGGCTGAGCTGCGTGCGTCGCCACGACGTGTAGTTACAACTCTTTTTTCACGTCAGGCTACAGCATAGGGTCCGGCGTAGGGCCCGGCGTAGGGCCCGGCGTAGGGCCCGGCGTAGGGTCGGTATCTCCACGTATCTACCCACGGTGTCGATTTAACGCAAAAGCTTTTAGCCTTTAGTGAAACTGAGTTTGACACTCGTGACCTAGCGCATCCGTGGTCATGATAAAAGTATAGACCTAAAAATGTACAAATACAATTGAAAATTCAAAAGGAACTTGCAGTTTATGGTTCCTCCTAAAATAAAGACACTGGTTCACTTAGCTTCACTTTGCCGGCCTATAGTTGACAATGTCTTCGGTCATCAGAACACTGGGCTGTAACTAAATATCCCTCAGCTATCCCAAAGCTTTTGTTATCAGCTTTGCAATCACGACTCCTAATTCTTTTAACATGTACTCGTTTAGTTGTCATAACACTGTCTGTTGACCCCTACTAATTTGTATGCATCCTATTTTCTTGTCTATTCTAATAGAATGTACAAATCATTATATTTATTTTATAACTATTTGATTTGTTAATATTTTATATTACATGACATCCTATCAGGGTAATTATAGTTAACTAATATCAAAGTAAGCAGTTATAAATATGTTTAGTTAAAGTGCTCATATTATGCTTATTTTCAGGTTCACTGTATTTAGGTAATCTAGGCAAGGACTACTAGCCAGTCAGAAGCAGAGTATGAGGGTGTGCATGAGGGGGACTTTAAACTTTTTCACTTTGTAAACCTATAATATGCACAAAAGATATATAACACAATAAAGCAAAGGGAAAAAGCCAAAAAGGATGATATGAACACTTTAAGTAAAATTAAGTTAAAAACTAAGACCTTAGTTAACACTAAACTAAAAACCAGCCAGGTTAAAAATTGATTAAAATAAAAAATCCTTTCAGTTTTAGATTTTTAGCCATATCATAGCACTACTGAAAAAAGGAGACTTAAATTTACAATGAACAGTCGTGACATTAACCACAGAAATTGAACGGCCTTGAAATGAGATACCACTGTGATGTCATTGTTGTACATTAGACACTAAAGCAGAGCAAAGATTAGCCTGTTTCCCAACCGTGTACAGTGGCGCTCATAAGTTTATGAACCAATGCTAAAGTTGACTAAAAAGAGGAATAAAAAAAAAAATCATCTTTTGGAAATCGATCTCATTGCCTTAATTTAAAAAGAATTGGATAAATCCAACCTTTAAGGGCACCAATTTTACTTGTAAATGAATAATGTATCGTAAATAAATGTTTTCCTTAAAATACATCCATAAACTTATGAGCAGCACTGCATGCTGTATATATAACTTTGCATCCTATAGGCATGCCTGGTTTTGTATTGGTAACCCATTTTGTTGGAAAGTGTCACATACATGAAGATTTTTTTTTAACCAATGTCATTGTTTGATTGTTTATATTCATGAATTGGGTTGAAGTTTGAACAGCACCAATGTGAAATCATCATGAGTAATACATTGTGGAAGCAAGTCTTTGTTTCACTAGACTCAGCTGAGAGCCACGTTCAATGAATGGGTTCTTTCACCAAACTTTGTAAGAAACCAACACATGACACATGGGTTTTCCCCTTCATATTCTACATTTATTGGGGATTTTAAAAGATTAAATAATCTGAGAGCATCCACATTGTAACAAAGATAAAACAAATGTCTGTTAGCATTCAGCAGCTCCAGCTCCCAGGAGAGTGAGTATCACAACATAATGACAAGAGGCAAGCTGTGCTCAAGCTCCTCTTATAAAATCTACTCTATAGCATATCTGTAGTTTTTTTAGTAAGAAGATATAATTATAATTTATACATTTGTATGATAAAAATGGGTTCAATGTAAAATGGCTTTTAGTTAAATGTACTTTAACAGTAAGTAAAGACTATCCAACCTATGTTTAATTTGTACTTTTTCTGTCATATGTACCGACAGTTTGCCTGAAAGCACAATACTTTCTAACCATCCAGTATAAGATGAAAGTGAAGTTTGGAAATGGTAATTGTATTTGTTTACCTCTCGTTGTCTTCCAGCTTCCAAAAAGGGACTCCTGTCAGAAGTTAAAAATCATCAGGTACATAGACCATTGATCATACATCCGAGCAACCACATGCCAACTTCCTGGTATACCTTGAGTCACACACCTGTCTTGCAAGTTATGTAACTTAGATCCACTGTTGGTGTAGTCTCAAAACATGACCAGTCATCTTTTAAAATACAGACGCTTGGTCAGGTGCCTTTTCGTCATGTAACACGCTTGGTCGTCTCATTTAGCGTCATGTAACACGCTTGGTCGTCTCCTTTAGCGTCATGTAAAACCGCTTGGTCGTCTCCTTTAGCGTCATGTAACACGCTTGGTCGTCTCCTTTAGCGTCATGTAAAACCGCTTGGTCGTCTCCTTTAGCGTCATGTAAAACCGCTTGGTCGTCTCCTTTAGCGCCATGTAACACGCTTGGTCGTCTCCTTTAGCGTCATATAACACGCTTGGTCGTCTCCTTTAGCGTCATGTAAAACCGCTTGGTCGTCTCCTTTAGCGTCATGTAAAACCGCTTGG
>NC_048424.1:22838452-22848130 GCF_013103735.1 Etheostoma cragini
TAGCTCAGACTGCTAAGCTACCTGACTACAGGAGACATTAGCTCAGACTGCTAAGCTACCTGACTACAGGAGACATTAACCCAGACTGCTAAGCTACCTGACTACAGGAGACATTAGCTCAGAGGAGAAGAAGAAGCACAAGCACCCAAGAAAACTGGAGAGGATAAATGGCGTGAGCATTAATTTCTCAACAGTGGAAAATTAACATGCAACATATCTCCAACCTTTAATAATTGTGCTCAGTTTGTTTCAGGGAAGTTTGAGAAGTAGTTTTGGTTCGTTTACATGATGCTGGGCACGCCTCCGTCACACAATGAACCGGCACATCTGCTGACACAACAATACTTTCTGTGAGTGCCGGTAATCCTGTTTGGTTGTTCCCTTTATAGTTCACTATTTAATATAGATCAAGAGAGAAGGCTGAATCCCGCAACTTTGCTTCTAATAACACCTTTCAAACAGTAAGCAAAAAAATAAGCCTTTGGACTGTATACGATAATCAGTATTACTGTAATGGACAGGAAGTAGATTCACAGGTGCATCTGCATTAAAACACAAAAAACAAATCAAAACAAGAAGCATAAATATTCACTCATATGTTGTCAGCACCCTCCTGTGGTCTTGAAAATAATATCCTCTCCAGAAACAACCAAGCATTGTATGGTAGCGGAACATCAGATGTATGTGGAGCAGTGCCAGAGCTAGAAAACTTTACATAAGGGGCGAAGGGGCAGCGAGAGATCTTGGCAGGGTGGCAGGGGAAGACGGTACATGGGAACTGGTGGCGGATGCAGAACGTAACAGATGGGTGGGGCTGGATTAGGTCAAGGTGGGCCTGAGTCTAGGATGTCCCAAAACCACAGCAGCTGTCCCGAATACAGGGAACATGAGGCCTACTGCGTGTAGCATCTACTGAAAATTAATTGAAAATAACAAATTAAATTAAAGTTATATGGTGATTATGGTAACTTACTTAATGATGTTCTTCTGAAAAGGAGTGTGAAATTGAGAAAATATTTAAAGTACATATTTATGTGTTCAATAAAGTCTGGCAGAAGTGAGAGACGGAAACATAACACCTGTTGCAGTCTTATGATTTTCCTGTTCTTTTCAGAACATTTTAATCTTACTACAGGCGTCACACCCCCGCACTGTTACACCTCGGCCTACTATGCCCCGCAACACCCTGCCACACCCTTAACTGCTACATGTTGTACTATTATTTTATTGTTCCATTATCTTTATTGTTACTATAATTGCCACTGTTCATCATACCAACTGCTATAATTATTATGAATCATAATTCTTTACACCTGTATCTGTTTCCCAGAATGTGTCTTATTTTATTAGTAATCATGATCAAACAAATGCTATGATATGATAAACTGTAAAACGTTATTAGATAATCTATGTACAGTGTAAATCTTTTCATATCAAAACATGTCATTTTACTGCGTGACATGACATGTTATGCAACCGTACTGTAGTGATATGGAAGGAGGATAACAACATAAGATGTTGTCCTGGGGTAACTGCAGCCTCCTCTTCTTCCCTGTCATCTTCATCTTCCTCCTCCTGATACCTCTCTACCTCTGTCCCTCTCTCCGAATCTGCAGCCTCCTCTTCGTCCCTCACTTTCCAAATTTCCTTTCCCTCTTCTCTTTCACTATTTTTCTTTTCTGATACACCTGTGGTCTTCCCCCGCTCTTTCCCTTCTCCTTTTCCTCCTGTGCTCTTCTCAGACTTTTCTTGGCTGTCAATATCCTTTAAGGCTTCAGCTAATATCTCCAGCCTGGAAACATCCAGATGTGAAAAGCTCTGCTTATCCTTTTATTCCATGACACTGCAGGCCCTGTAGCTTATAATTAACAAACATAACATCAGAAGAGATTTATTACATGGCACAACAAATACAATAAGATTAAGAAGTATTAACATTATTTACAGTTACCAACTAAATAAAACTTATATTCAAACTGTAATCATATTGTGGGACAATAAGCTCTCAAAATTTAGAAAAAACAACACTGACAATATCTGTCCCTCCATGTTTAGTCGGCCAGTCAACATCCGCAAACTTCAAACAACAGAGACGATATCCTGTCCCCGTAAAACGATAGTTAGCAGCTAACTTAAGCTAACGTTAGCTTTGCAGAGATCTTGGAATTTCCCGAACTGAATAACTACCACACATATTAACACCAAACTGCTGTGCTAGCTCAATCCTGTTAAAACCAAGATATCTGCTGACAACATTTTCAGATTTAGCTCCTGTACGTCTGCTAAAATCCCATTTAGCAGCTTTTTTCAAGTTAGCGGCGGCACCGGCACAGCTGATCCATGACATTTCCACTGAAAGTTGACTTCAGAGCGTGGTAACCAATAAGTTGTTTAATCCGATGAATCACTTTATATATTATATATCAATCATTTTATATACTAGCAGAGGGCTTTTGTGTGTTCCACTGTGGTTCCTGAATTACTTGCATTAATTATAATGTTTTAAAAGAGTTGTTTTAATTCGACTCTGTAACGTTGACAGAGAACTGGCGGAGTGATACTTTAAGTGATGCGCCAGGTGTGCTCAAATGGCTTGAGGTTGGAGCACGTTCGGAATGTCTAGTTGACCAATCAGATTGTCTGGTCGGAGCTACTTGTTGGATGTTTAACATTACTAGATGAAAGAGAGAGAGACATCCATCTATTCACAGTGCAGTACAGTGCATAGAAAAGCAAAATTGTGTTTCCCTGTTCCCTATTAATTATGGTGATGACGCGGTCCAATTGGTCAGTTTAGGACCGAGGACATGTCTTGTTGTCTCGTGCTCAACTTGCATGTCAAGCAGACATAGAATGTGGTCATTTTTGACCGTCACGTTCATTGTGAAATTCCTGTCCCGGTATCAAGGCCTAGCATCCTCCCACATGAAAATATACTCTATATACAGTATTTACAGTATTGGCTATGCACAATGTACAAATTAAACTCAAATAGTGCATACAATTATTGTTTTGCCTATCCGTGATGAAGTAAAATAGATGCTAAATAGGCACTGGTGCGGTTTAACCTTTTTGCCAAATGATACCACCCACCCCACACTGTCAACTGGTCAGTGAAGGATAATGGTGCCTCGAGTGTGAATACCTGGCATCATTTTAACAATAGTTTACTTTTCTGTGTTCAACACTACGGATATTTTGGGAACTGTTAGTAAAATTGTTAATTTGACTATTTTTCTGTTCTATTTGGGTAGGGGCTCAGTAGCATAATATGCAAATGAAAGCGTTATAAGTCATATAGACTAAAGTTTGCACTTGAAAACTTTAGGCTTGAATTTCAGTAAATAAACCGAATGTATTCCCTGGACTTTGAGCAGGGCTAACTCAGGGTTCTTGTTTCTTGTTCCTCATTAAATTGGACTCTGTGGGTGGATCATGTCAATTATTCACTTCATTAAGTGGCCATCTTCTGTTAGTCTTGTAAACAACAGGGTCCCAGGTTGAAGAGGTGAGCTGATGTGGGCAGGAAGAGAGATGGAGGGTGTGTGTGTGTGTGTGTGTGTGTGTGTGTGTGTGCATGGCCCAGGGACCAGCAACCCCATCATACATTCACACCTCTAATTGAAGGTTGTTGCATCACTTCATCCAACCGGAGACATAATTATGAAGACACATCAGTGAGCATGTGGATCAACATAGATCAAACTTTTGATAACAAGTAAAACAGTTTAATACAAATGACATAAACAAGGAAATAAGGAAAAGAAGTTATTGTGTTTTAAGAAGGACGTATTCACAACCTTAGCTTCTCAGGCCTCCTGGATGTAGAAATCCCAAATCATTTAGCTAATGATTGTTTTTAAGATTCCTAGTCCCTGTCTGTACTTCCTTCATATTTCCCGAGCTAGCTGGCATCATTGTTCAAACCCATCACAGTGTACTTTTTGAGTGTCTTTCGTTTAGACTTTTGTCAATTTTAAACTGTTTAAGATAGTTTATCATAAAATTAGACATAAAGGGTAACAACCTGGTTTAAATGACTGATGGGAACAACTATTTTTAAATTTGCGCACCTTCAATTTACGTCCACCAGAAGTGCTTGTTTTGCCACTCCCATGCTCATATTATTGTGGTTGGTTATTAGCTAGTTCAATCAACCCAGGATTCCACAATCCAGCGATGCACGCTTTTACATCAAAGAACAGCAAACTGTAATTCTACACAAGTATGAAGAACACAGATAAAGCTATACAGGCAAAATGTCTCTAAATGTTTTAACTTTTTACGAGCGCACCTCTCGCTCCACGGGGTCTCCTAAGAACGATGACGCCGTACACCGGTTGATCTCTAATCTCCATAAAACATAACCTGCTCCTGAGTTACCACGGCAATTTAACCCGGTAACAAGTGATCCACCTTCATGACACACCATCATGATACATCATCGTGGTACACAAAACCATGTGTTGAACCTGAAGTTACCTCGTAAACGCCAAATCCTGCTTCGTAGTCCAGTCCTCCGGGATCTAACTCAGGACCTTCTTGTTGGGAGGCCAGTTCTAACAACTGAGCCAACGTGCGACCCCATGACTGAACACGGAGTCAAAATGATATTATTTATAACTATATATATTGTCTTTACCCAGGAGAACTATGCTGTATCTTTTTATATTTAGTTTAAAAGCTCCACGATGTATTCAATACATTCTGCTATCACTAGCCAACATAATCTCACACCAAACGCTTCAAATACGGCGCTGGGTCAGGTGCCACGGGAGTTGTTATTGAGGCTAAAGTCTCCTTTAGCGTCATATCCAAACGGGCTGGGTCCGGACTATTGTCAGTGAGGATTTCTGTTATCTATCATTTCACTGTGAGGGGAGTTGGCTGCAGGCACCCCTGCTTGCTGAAGAGGTACAGTCACCGTGCACAAGGGCAGCACGGGGGCCTCACAGCAGGAAGGTTCTGGGTTTGAATCCAGGTCGTTCCGGGCCTTTCTGTGTGGAGATTATATGTTCTCCCCATGATTGCATATAGGTTTCTTCCGGTTTGTACTACATGTAAACATGTACAAGGTGTAATCCATGTACCCCCGTCAGTGCCCTTGATCAAGGGAGCAATTTGACTTTTTCCTAAAATCGATTCATATTTATTTATGTTTTGTAATGCCGTACATACTATCACTTTCAAACGACATGTACATACACTGAATCATTTTTTAAATTGAGAATTGTTTTTTGACTCTAACATTGATTTTGAATCGAATTGTGAGCCTATAAGTTGATAGTAAATTGTGACATTTTCTGAAACGTGCACCTCTATTAATGAATGTAAATTAATTATTTATTTATTATATTATTATTTATGTTTTAAGAAGATTGTGGACATAGTGGCAGTTTGTTATTACAAGCACAGAGTTAGGGGGGGCTGCAAGGCCCTACAGTGGGGGGTCAGCTGCCCCACCTACCCCCCATGCAGAAAGTTCTCTTTTTATACTAAGTTTCATTGTTGACAATCTTCATACTCCGTCATTTGACAGGCTGTGGTGGAGCTGCTGCTGCTCTGCCCACTGCATCCACCCAACCCTGCAGGTGGACAGCCTCTGACCAGGTGGGAGGGTTGGGGGAGGGAGGAGGTCTCCCAGTTTAATAGTTTACTTTTCTGTGTTCAACACTATGAATATTTTGGGAACTGTTAATGAAATTGTTAATTTGACTATTTTTCTGTTCTGTTTGGGAAGGTGCTCAGTCGCATAATATGCAAATGAAGGCGTTATAAGTCATATAGACTAAAGTTTGCACTAGAAAACTTTAGGCTTGAATTTCAGTAAATAAACCGAATGTATTCCCTGGACTTTGAGCAGGGCTAACTCAGGGTTCTTGTTTCTTGTTCCTCATTAAATTGGACTCTGTGGGTGGATCATGTCAATTATTCACTTCATTAAGTGGCCATCTTCTGTTAGTCTTGTAAACAACAGGGTCCCAGGTTGAAGAGGTGAGATGATGCAGGCAGGAAGAGAGATGGAGGGTGTGTGGGTGTGTGTGTGTGTGTGTGTGCGTGGCCCAGGGACCCGCAACCCCATCATACATTCACACCTCTAATTGAAGGTTGTTGCATCACTTCATCCAACCAGAGACGTAATTATGAAGACACATCAGTGAGCATGTGGATCAACATAGATCAAACTTTTGATTACAAATAAACAGTTTAATACAAATGACATAAACAAGGATATAATGAAAAGAAGTTATTATGTTTTAAGAAGGATTTATTGTACAACCTTAGCTTCTCAGGCCTCCTGGATGTAGAAATCCCAAATCATTTAGCTAATGTAATTCAATTTTGCGCGCTTTTACATTAAAGAACAGCAAACTATAATTCTACATAAGTATGAAGAACACAAACAAAGCTTTAAAGGCAAACGCAACACAGTCGCTGCTTCCTGAAACAGGAAGGAAAGTTGGCAAAAATATAGCCGATGCTTTAAATTTGTCAATCACAAGACTTATCAATATCATTTCTCCATTAGTCAGGCCCAAGATCTGGCCAGAATTACACTTGTGCTTTCCATAAATTATAAAAACATAACATAAGAGCACTGGCTCAGATCTGGTTTTGGTCCCCTGTGAATGGCTGCCCACTGCTCCCTTGAGGGAGGGGTTAAATGCAGAGAATGAATTTCGCTCGTGTATACATGTATACATGTAACAACATACATGTACAATGTATACATGTAAACATTTTTTGATTATGTTTTTTTTCTGAAAGGGCGTGCGCCCGTGAGCATGTGTTGTCCTACAAGGTTCTGGTCCATTAATCTGGTCCTACCAGACTCTGGTCCAATAGCCCGGTCCTACCAGACACTGATCCAATAGCCTGGTCCTACCGGATTCTGGTCCATTAGCCAGGTCCTACTAGACTCGGGTCCATTAGCCTGGTCCTGCCAGACTATGGTCCATTAGCCCGGTCCTACCAGACTATGGTCCATTAGCCTTGTCCTACCAGACTATGGTCCATTAGCCTTGTCCTACTAGACTCAGGTCCATTAGCCTGGTCCTGCCAGACTATGGTCCATTAGCCCGGTCCTACCAGACTATGGCCCATTAGCCTTGTCCTACCAGACTATGGTCCATTAGCCTTGTCCTACCAGACTCGGGTCCATTAGCCTTGTCCTACCAGACTATGGTCCATTAGCCAGGTCCTACCAGACTATGGTCCATTAGCCTTGTCCTACCAGACTCGGGTCCATTAGCCCGGTCCTGCCAGACAATGGTCCATTAGCCCGGTCCTACCAGACTATGGTCCATTAGCCAGGTCCTACCAGACTATGGTCCATTAGCCAGGTTCTACCAGACTATGGTCCATTAGCTAGGTCCTACCAGACTGTGGTCCATTAGCCTTGTCCTATCAGACTATGGTCCATTAGCCTGGTCCTACCAGACTATGGTCCATTTCATTAGTCCAGAGATTTTGGCCACTCTCCATTGACAAGTGTTAACTTCATTGAAGGCGGGTACTCTGCAGTAAAACCATGGAACCGGAAAACCACGGAGCTGCTCAGAATGTAAAAACAACAACACCCCCCCCCACCCCCCCATTGCTATGAACAGAGGAATGTGTGAAGATGTCTTTCAACGACAGCTGCAGTTTACTTTGAATTTAAGAATTAATGGAAGAATTGGACTTTCTAAATTCATATTGACACTAAAGACCGTGATAATGCATGGGGGGGAGATAATGTGCAATGCACTTGACCTTCATCTTCAAGACCTCATGCAAACAGAACACAGTATCCCCTTCCTGATTGGACAACATAACTGATCACCTGATTGGTGATGAGAAAGATGTTGATGAGTTTAAAGGGTCTCCACAGTTTTACAGGTAACCAAGAACACCCATCAGGACTGATGCACGGACATGGTCTTGCTGGTTAAACAGGTATGATATATAAAAAACATGTTTTTTTAATGCAAATGTTTGAATGTTGCTAATAATATGAATTGTTTTGAATTTTAGGAACCCTAAAACATGGAACCAGATGTCACTTTGAACCGGACTAGCATTGTAACTGCCATACATCCCTGCTATGAAATAGATCATTTTAATTTCATACTGACAAAGACCCCTTCCATTATATGCATATTATTATATTTTTTCCTAATGTCATTGTCTGTTATCACAATATGTGGAAACCTTCTTGTTATAATCTCCATATTTTATTTCCAACAGCTCCACACTCCTACTAACTACCTTATTCTCTCTCTGGCTGTGGCTGACCTGCTTGTTGGGATCATAGTCTTTCCATTCAGCATGGCATTCTCACTAAGCTCATGTCTGTATCATGACGGTATATTTTGCAAAGTACGAAGCAGTTTTGATATAACACTAAGCACATCTTCTATTCTGCACCTGTGTTGTATTTCCATTGACAGATATCATGCAGTGTGTCAGCCTCTGACCTACAGATCTAAGATAAACCATTGTGTTGTTGTGAACATGATTGTGGTTAGCTGGGGGGGTTCGTCTTTAATTGCAATAAGCATCACAATAGCTGGATTAAACAATGATAAATGTGGGGAAAGGTGTTTTATTGATGTTCTCATAGCAAACAACATTGGATTCATTTTATCATTTTACCTCCCAGTAATTATATTGCTCTGTATCTACCTGAAGATTTTCCTTGTTGCACAGAAACAGGCACGCAGCATCCAGAATACAGCCTGTCAGAGCAAACGGCCCGGAGCAGCTGTCAGTAAGATGGAGAGAAAGGCCACTAAAACTCTGGCTATCGTTTTAGGAGTCTTTCTTTTATGCTGGACTCCTTTATTTCTTTGTATCACCGTTTCACCTTTCACTAATGACTCAGTACCAGTTCCTGTGATTGAAACACTGAACTGGCTTGCACTGTCCAACTCCATGCTCAATCCCTTTATTTATGCTTTCTTTTACAGCTGGTTCAGATCAGCTTTCAGAATGATCATTTCTGGGAAAATATTTCATGGTGATTATACTAATTCAAAACTGTCTTAGCTTGAATACATGATTGAACTAGCCTACAATAATAGTTAGCACTGTTGACAATCTACAGTATATTACTGTACTACTGTAGTACATTACATTACTAATCAATAGGCCTACATTCTATTTAAAATGGCATATGAATGCAAACATGATGAGAGTACTTAAAAAATCCTTGTATATCGAATTAATCTTCCAGCAAATAACGAGAAACCAGTTAACTTTGATTAAATAAGGTGGATTCCCTGACTAACTCTAACCCTATAGCTACAAAATGACTAAGATCTAAAAATTGCATCATAAAACCGCGGCTTCAAACTGGATAAAATTGTTTAATATATGACAGCATCTGGCAGACAACCATAACCCTGACACATGCACACAGGGGATATACAGGGTTTGACATGGCAAGGCAAGGCAAGGCAATTTCTTTATTATTTACTGTATAAAATATACAGGGACACATTAAGGCTAAAAACAAGAGTGAAACCAGAAGATCATATATAAAAGACAATAATAGACAAAACTATAAACATGGTTGTGCAGGTTTTATAATCAGGAATGGAACAGGCACGTTTTATAGAGCCCGTATTATACTGCTTTTCAGTGGCATGTTTGTACTCTTGGGATCTCCTGGAATATGTTTACATGCTATGATGT
>NC_048424.1:22848230-22852556 GCF_013103735.1 Etheostoma cragini
AGCCCGTATTATACTGCTTTTCAGTGGCATGTTTGTACTCTTGGGATCTCCTGGAATATGTTTACATGCTATGATGTTCAAAAAACACATGCTCCTCATACTGCCCCTTGCTGTAGCGACAACACTGTTGTGGTAGATTTCAGGGAGAGGTGAGGTGGAAGTTATCTTGCAGGCCGTTGGCTCCAATCTTGGGCCTGACATTGACTTCCTTCCCTAACAAAGACAGACTGGGATTAATTGAGTAATTAGATTTGGAAGAGAAAAGAAAAGCAGCTGGTTTTAACTGGGAACAAAGAGAACCAGGAATTGAGAGAGAAAAGACTGAGTGAGACAGAGAATTGAACTAAAACTGTGTGACTACCTGGTGTGATCTGGACTGGGGGATTACCCCTTTGTGTACCAAACTGTTATGGATGAGGACCCGCTTGTGGATTACCTCTGGATAGAAGACGGCTGTGGATGGTGAAGCAGATGTCAGTGAATTAGTAGATGTCAGTGAATTAGTGTTATAAATCCCCCTCCTACACTGTAAATTACCCTCAATAAACTAATATACTCCTGGCGCAGGCTTTTGTTAATAAACTGGTGACATGGAAAGCCCACACCCCTGGGCTTGTTTGCCACATAAGGTGGAGAATGCAGCACCAGCTGACCAGACTCAATAACTCAACAAGACACAGAGTGTTATGGAAGTGTTAGTGGTCATCTGACAGCCACGCAGGCTGGAGGGGCCACCGGCCAGCTGGTTCAAGTCCCAAACTTAAAACTAGTGCTGTCAAACGATTAAAAACATTTAATCGCTATTAATCGCATTAATGTCATAGTTAACTCACAATTAATCACACATTTTTATTTATTCTAAATGCTCCTTGATTTCTTTTTTGTCCCATTAAATTATTAACATGGACAAGTGGATCGGCTCGCTTTGTGCAAAAGTTTTTCATTATGGAAAACATTGACATTTAGCCTACTTTATTGTTCAAGCCCTACCCCCCCAGCATATAACCTACTTTAGTGTTCAATTTCACACATTCTCACTTCTCAGCAAATAATCTATCACATAATGTAACACTGTCTACCAATAAAAGGATGAAAACCATGGTGTAATACTTTCTTTTTCTCAAGTTTATGTTGAACATAGCAGTCAGCCTACTGCTCTTTATTCCCCAGAGGCTCATCAACCCAGCCTCTTACTTCAGAAAGAATCAACAGCATTTACCTGACTCTGTAGAAGGGGGGGGAACATCAGAATTGACATCATCTGTGTGCTTGGCCATCAAGTGGCATTTCAGACTGGACGTGTTGTGATGATAGCGCAGTTCACAACGACCAAACACACAGATCACTTGGGTCAATGAAACATTTGGCAACTTTTAAAAAGGAAACTTTCCATCCTGAATGTTATGGGCGTCTATTTCAGCGTCTCATGCTCGCCGTCCACTCAAAACCTAACGTTACTACTCTTTGGCCGACTCGCGAGCCCAAACGGTGTGTGTGTGCAGCGTGCCTGTTTGTTTGTTACGGTAAAGCTAGATTGGGTGGGTGTTGTAGTTTTTCTAACTCTACTAGTTGTTGTAACTAGTGATGACCAAATGAGGCTTCATGAAGCAGTGTCTTTATTTTCTAGATGACGTCTCTGTTAAACAAAGGGTTGAGAATACACTTAATTACGATGCCTTAGGCCTGTCTCTTAAAACCAAGAGCGCCCTCTAGTGGCTTAGAAAATAAACACACTGTTTCACCAAGCTTCCTTTGGCCATCACTAGTTGCAACAGCATGTGAAAAAAACTACAAAGTTTGCAAGGCCAAAACGAATGATACACTGCGATAAACAATGTTACGCTGTTAAAATGGGTTTGTGTTAACGCAGCTAATAAAACGTTTAACTGACAGCACTAATTAAAACAGTCTGAAAAAGAGGATTTTTAGGGGTACCTCCAAGACTTTGAGGGGACAAGAGCTAGGGAGAAATAGTCCCATAAGCAATGGCGCCATATCTCAAACATAGACGTAATATTTACAGTCTTGCACACCGTTTTTACACCGCTGAGACTGAATGCGTTAGACTGGCCAAGAGCTGGCTGATGGCTGAACCACTGATGCTAACACCCATTATGATAGTGGTTATAGATAAATTCCTATGTGCTCTGCCATTCAGAGCTAAAGAGTTAGCAAGCCTACCATCAGAGACGAGATTTGCTAGTGGAACTGGTGGAAGGACAACCGGTAGCATTGGATGTTCTGCCCAGTGGACAAACACGGGAGACCAAACCTTCCCCTTGCCAGAAGGAAAGAAAAAGGACAGAGGACCACGCCGGTAGTCTGGCTGACGATGGGGGAACACCCACAGCCGGCTCCCAGAGACGACAGCCCATTCTGAATCGGGACAGCTTGAAGTGCTACGAGTGTAGAAAGCTGGGACACATCAACTGGTGAAAACAGTGTTTGCCACCCCTGACAGGCTTTTCCACTACAAGAAACCGCCCTGTGGGTTGCATGGGGCCCCAACTATCTTCCAGAGATTGATGGATCGAGTTCTCTCATAATGAGAGGGCCTCGCAGGACCTAAAGGCAGCACTGTGTTTGGGACCCACACTGGTGACCCCAGATGTCTCCAAACCACTAGTGGTACAGACCGATGCATCTGAAACTGGGGTTGGTGCTGTCCTTTCCCAGCTGGAAGAAGGTGAGGAAAACCCAATCTTGTACATTAACTGGACGCTGTTGCCACGAGAACAAAGATATTCCCCAGTGGGAAAGTACTGTCTTGCAATCAAGTGGGACCTAGAGAAGCTGAAATGGTAATTGACGAGATGGCACTTCACCCTTGTGACAGACCATGCCCCACTAGTTTGGATGTCACTATGGTGACAGTAAAGTATTGTTGAAAAACCCCCTCCTACACTTTAAATTACCCTAAATAAACTTCCCAACTGTGTTCACCTGTACTCCTGGTGCAGGCTTTTGTTACTGAACAGTGACGTGGAAACCCCCCACCGCCACCCTAACCCCTGGGGTTGCCGCACTGTGTTCAAAACTGTTCCTATCATGGACAGTGCGTGGGGGGCACTTTTAACGACATTTTGAACATGTTTAGAGGCTAAAAACACGTTTATAACTTGCCCTGTTCAAGCTTGTTGGGTAATAACTCCAGCAAGAGGATAACTCGGTGTAGGCCGCACCGATCGGTTAGTTTTTCTCTCTACTGACAGACCTACACATTTACAGACAACAGAGCTGTGTGATGGAATTGACTGGAATTCTCCTTTAAATTTTGATGGTAGGCTGAGTTCATCATGGTTTGGATGTGGCTGTTGAGGTTTAAATCTGAATCTATCACTATACTGAAATGTCTGATTTGAGTTTGGGTCCTCAGTGAGAGGGACTCCAGGTGAGCAATCACTTTTAGTCTCTAACTTTAGTTTTGATTCTTATTGAGTTGCAAGAAATTGCAGCAAAGACGGTTGTATTTCTTCAATGGATTTGTTGGGTGGACCAATTGGATTATATTCATCAGATGATAATGAGATCTGAGTCTCGTCTGCATTATTATTGTAGGAGTTCATTTTGATAATTTGTTCATTTTGATAATTTGGGCAAGATTAAACAGCAAAGGTCAGAGAATTGAACCCTGGGGAACTCCACATGTCCTTTTTGTTCTGCTAGAGTAACTAATCATGTTAAGGTGAATCAGGGAATTGCATTTTGTTGTTTTTAATTGTCATAAAATGCAGTAATGTTGTTTGATTGCAATCTGTTAAAAAAGTGATTGGTTAAAGCCACCTTTTTTAATATACTTTTACCCAGCCAAAGTTGGTAAAAACTAGCCAATTGGATGGTTTTCTACCCAATGTGTCAACACTGCAGTTGAACCAAATCTAATTGGGGCCATTGGGGACTGGCTCAGACTCAAAGTGAAAATAACAGCATGTTAATTGTGTTCAGGCATACCAACAAAACTGAAAAGTACACCTACACACAGCGTGCATCATTGGTTAAGCAAACAGGATACAGTTTCTCATTCCTGATTGGGCAACACTATGGTGATGAGACAGAGGTTGATTAGTATAAAGATTCAAAGAGCACTGATGTGTGGACACTCTTGAGGGTTAACAGGTATGATATGAAAAATTAACAGATTTCTTTTATTACAGTTTATTTTAACTGACAATGTTGACTAAATATTTTATATACTGTATATAATGTGAATGTCTACATATTGCTAATAATATGAATTGTATTGAATTGTAGGAACCCTAAAACATGGAACCAGATGTCACTTTGAACCGGACTAGCATTGTAACTGCCATACATCCCTGCTATGAA
>NC_048424.1:22852656-22863796 GCF_013103735.1 Etheostoma cragini
CAATCCCTTTATTTATGCTTTCTTTTACAGCTGGTTTAGATCAGCTTTCAGAATGATCGTTTCTGGGAAAATATTTCAAGGAGATTTTACCAACTCAAAACTGCTTTGACGTATTCTCTGGAGGACTGAATAAAGAGCGAGCCTGTGTGATTAAACTTTGTTACCTGCATCTCAGCATCATGTTTTGTCATCTTTTTTATAATGCAATAACAAATGAAATATTAAGGCTCAACAGTGCATTATAGGGAGTTATAAAGCTATTGTAAAAGATAATCTATAAGTAGCAGTAACAAGTAGCAAGAATTTCCTGAAGGTTTCAGTCAAAACAGGAAGTTATGAGCATAATGATTCAGATTAACACAAACCTCCTCCCAGTAGTTCCTAGGTGCCACATTTGGTATCTGAGAGTAAGCTCACGCTTATCTGTCCTCTCTGCATATTGACAAGAGAGCGGAGGTCCTACACACACACACACACACACACACACACACACACACACACACGTGTGTGCAGAAGTGCGGATAGAGCAAACTACGTCGGCTCTGCAGTTATGTTGAAGTCACAGTGAGTCCCTTTAGGGCTGATGAAGTGGTGTGGTTACAGTTTTACAAAACTTCACACAGTCACCATTCACAGGGATAAAAGGTTGTAAGGCAAGGCAACTTTATTTCTACAGCACCTTTCAGCAACAGGGTAACTCAAAGTACTTTACATGAAACATTAAAGAGCAATTACAAACAGTCATGATGAAAATAAAACAGGCTAAATAATATAATGTACAATTACAAGAATACAAGTTACAGTGAGTAAGAAATGAACAATTATTCAATTTAATAGGTTTAAGGGATGGGTTTGGGAGGAGACAGGGAGGGGTTTTATTTTTAATTTTTAAATCTGTTAGTGTAAAATATTCAAAATAAATAAGATGATGTGTTAAATAAATAGATTACAACTGAAATAATGTTTTAGGAATTACAGAGGAAAACCAAAAAAGTATTGCTGGGTCCCGGGAACCCGATTTCAGGGACTAGAATTGGTTCAGATGTCAAAGGTACTCAACCCTAGTAGTCCCCCATGCTCCACTAAAGCTGTGTGTGACAGTCAGTCGGCAACTAGTTAACACACACTACGTACACACAGACTGTTAGATATATGCTGATTCTAAATATGATTGTTGGCCACATTTTGAGCCTCTTGGATAAGTTTCTTTTTAGTTTCTCTGACGCTATGCCATGTATAGTTGGCACAACAATTAAAAATAAGATTTTAGATTAGGTACTGTTTTCTTCTGTTTAATTATTTAGGGAGGTAAGTCTTTTGTCATTCTTTTTGTCATTTTTGTTTCTTAGGTCAGTTTCTCATCTCCTAGCCAGGATCGATTGTTTGGCTATTTTGTTCGTAGACGTCGACAGCACCGCGACCACTTTCGGCTCTCCATTAATATCAGATCACAGTGAAAGGTGTCTGTGTTTAGAAAAACTGTAACCACACTTAAAACCACTTTACCGGCATAGCCGTGACTCACTGTGACTTTAACAAAACTGCAGAGCCGACGTTGGCTCCATCCGCACCTCTGCACGTGTGTGTGTGTGTGTGTGTGTCAGACCTCTGCTCTCTGTCAATATGCAGAGAAGACATATAAGCTTGCACGTACTCTCAGGTATCAACATTTTGCACCGTTTGATTTTACGTGGACCAATACCGGTAGTACCGATGTGATTCAGTCGGTACCAGTACAAGTACAGGATTCGATACCCAACCCTAGTCCAGAGATGTGGCTGGCTTGCAGACTAGCTGTTATGAACAATTGAGTCACCACCATAGTCTACTTCCACATTCTGCAGGACTGAATGAAACAGGCTAGCCTGGACCGGATATCAAACCTGGGTCAGACTCTGCAGTGACCTTGCTCGTTTCCAGGCAGCGGCAGTTCCCACCACTGAGCCAGCGTGCTGCCGCCCTCAGAGTAGAGCACAGATTCCATCTCTACATCTAAATCGTACTCCTCCCCCCATAATTGGGGAGAGCAGGCAAGGCTATGGAACCGGCTTGCCATATATATTCTGTGATAAGTCCGTGTATTGACTATAGCGACAGGGTCGAAGATGCATTTTTCCACTTTACTTTTCAATTGTCCTGCACCGTCCAGAAGGTGGGATTTGCACAGCATGTCTTTTATTAATGCACATCTTAAATAATAGATAGTTGCTGAGTAAACATGGTTATTGGAGTAAGAGAAAATGGCGTCCCACCGAGTGCATACTCGTGTGTACTGCTCTTGTGCAAAGCCGTCCATCTTTTTCCCTTTCATATTTAGTAAATTGTTTTTTTCTTTGTCATATTTTAGAAATCATCAGAAATAATTACAGTCATATTGTATTTTCAAACATAAACAAACCGGTCCCATAGCAACAATAGAATCACAGCTAGAATGGAATAGAATCAATAACCATTTGGATGGCAGGCAGCACGTGTGATGCGTCAGTGCAGTAGTGTTGGAGTGGTAGAGCTTGTAGTTAGTGCATGCTGCATGCTGCATGCTACATGCTGCATGCTACAAGCTGCATGCTGCATGCTACAAGCTGCATGCTGCATGCTACATGCTGCATGCTGCATGCTGCATGCTACATGCTGCATGCTACAAGCTGCATGCTGCATGCTACATGCAGCATGCGGCATGCTGCATGCTACAAGCTGCATGCTGCATGCTACATGCTGCATGCTACAAGCTGCATGCTGCATGCTACATGCTGCATGCTGCATGCTACATGCTGCATGCTATAAGCTGCATGATGCATGCTACATGCTGCATGCTACATGCTGCATGCTACATGCTGCATGCGGCATGCCGCATGCCGCATGCTGCATGCTACATGCTGCTTCTGCGCACCACTCTGCTTCCAGCTACTGCCACCGGACAGCCCTTTGTTTTCAGGGGCGGAAAGAGGAGCCGAGTGTGTGTTGCCTCCTCCGCCGGTACATAGCCTCTCCACTGCCAAGACCTCGTAAATGCCTCCCCGTGGCACACATGGGAACTGGTCCTTTGTGTTTCCAGGCTAAGTTGTACAGGATCTCGGAGCAGCAGTGGGCCCCAGAGATGCGGCATGTAGGTCCATTGGTGAGTAGAAACGCCCTGATGCCCGTCAACCACTGTCCCAGTTATGGGTAAATAGCCTCAGCTATGGGTAAATAGTGATGACCCCAACGGGGGCGCGGGTGGAGGATGGTGGTGTGAGAACGGCTGGGAAGGAGGAAGAAGGCAACCGCAAAGCTACGTAGGTTAACTCAGTGGGTGGATACAGTGGCTGGGGGAGGAAACCCCAAAGACAAACCTGCACCTGGAGACAGGGACAGGCAGAGTCCAACTGACCAGACCACCCCCCCCCGCAACTCTTACCAGACAGAGGTCGTCATGGGTTCCCTCAGGCTACTGAAGGTCTATCTGGTAGGACCCCCCCCCCCCCCACAAAAAAAAGTCCTGTAACGATGTAAGAAAACTGAATCAAGTCCTCACAAGCTGGGTATGGTACACAAAATTGTCTATGGAGATGTTCCTAAATATTTTAGAAAATATTTTAATAGAGTAAAATTCCACAGGTACTCCATTAGGGGTAGCGCAATAGATAGAAATAGTTGTATGTGTAAATCAAGTGAAACACACACATTTGCATCCTATACCCCCAAATCATAAGTTGGCTCAAATGATTTCATATGTTAAATATAATATAAACATGGGGTTTTGTATGGAGGCACATGTTGGACATCCAGAGTAAATAATGAAATTGACGTGAGTGATTCTTTCAGGACCATTTTGCAGGTTCACTACGAGTCTCCTGTAGCTTTAGACTTTAAGACCAAAACGGTTGATTTAGGGCCACAGAGCCTTCAAACACAGCTGCAATTCAAAGTTTTATCAAGATGAAAAGCTTTAGACTATACTCTGATTATTGTCAAATCAGCTACAAACTTGAATTATTTGATAAAGATCAATTATCAGTTTTCTTTTTGTAATAGCAAAAATCAATAAATCCTATGATTTCCATGTAGTTTTGGTTTAATGATATACCTGAGCCTCTTCTTTCATGGCTCCAGTATGTTGAGCCTGTTTTGATTTAGCTCTAACCTGAAGTCTGTTTGTCCTGAGTTTCCTGAACACATCCCTGCTGATTCTTTTACTACACACACCTGCTGATTCTCCTACTACACACACCTGCTGATTCTCCTACTACACACACCTGCTGTTATCGGCAATCTGCACACCTGGTCCTGATGAGCATCTCTGCACCATAAAATCCGTCACCAGACCTCCGTTGGCCTAACCAGTATGTTGAGCTCTTGCAGCTTGCCTCTAGTTTTTGAAAGTCTGTCTGCCTGTCGCTAACCTGCCTCCTGTTCCTCTGTTTGCAGTTAATCACCTGGGTAGAAACTCACGCCTGTCTGGCTGACAACTTCCCAATTGCATTCTAGGATCTGCACAAACCTTCCTGCCTGACTATTTCACCCGCTGCCAAAAATTGGGACTTACCCGCTTCCATATTCATACTACAAATAAATACTCCCCTTGTTATTCCACCTTACCTCGTCTGGGTCGGCTTCTGGGTACCAGGCAGATGGTGACAAAGTCCGTCCCCTGACTCAAATCAGTTAAATCAAAGGCAAAAAAGAGGGGCTATACCTAACAACCTTATTGGATTATTATCCGAACATTCTCTAATAACGTTTAATATTCTTATTACCTGACTATACTATAGTAAATAAAAGCTTCTATATTAGATACCGTTCTCACAGTGCTATAGCTAAATTTAAGGAAGATATTCCAACAACATTTCATTTAATTCTGTCCCTTAATGTACCAGAGGACCTTTAGGTTAACATTAGATATGATCAATATGTATCTATTGAAAGGTTATGGACCACAGTTATTTAAAGTAGCTGTGATAAAACCTCTCCTTAAAAAAAACCACCCTCGATCTTGAGGTCGTAGCAAACTATTGACCTATATCTAACCTTCCCTTTCTCTCCAAGACCCTTGAGAAGATAGTCGCTAATGAGTTATGTGATTTTTTTTTTTTTTACTTAGCAAAGGTTTACTGGAGGACTTTCAGTCAGGCTTTAGAAAGTATCATAGCACAGAGACGGCACTGGTGAAAATGACTGACCTAACGGCTGCAGACAAAGGACTTGTCTCTGTACTTGTTTTACTAGATCTTAGTGCTGCATTCAACAACATTGACCAGACCAGACCATCCTGTTACAGAGACTGTAACATTAAGTCCTATTTATCTGATCATTCTCAATTTTTTAATGTTAATAATTAATCCTCTAAGTAAGCTATGGTTAGCCATGACGTTCCACAAGGCTCAGTGCTTGGACAAATTCTATTGTCCTTAGACATGATTCTTCTAGGCAATATTTTAAGGAAACACTCAATTAACTTTCATTGTTATGCGGATGACACCCAATTATCTAGCAATCAAGCCAGATAAAACTAGACAGTTAGCTAAACTTAAAGAATGCATTCGATATATAAAATCATTGATGACCAACGGTGGGGCTCAAATGTTTTCAAATTCAAAACAAAAGTTCAAATGGCAGATTTGACATTCATATAATATGTCAAAAAACGTCAGATTTTTTTCCATCATTTTTGCTTTCAAAATAACAAAACAAGTATCACAGCTTGGAAACGCTTCTTGTAGCCAGCCAAGAAGGTTTCTGAGCTGTCTGTCACGCACTGCTCTTTTAAGGTCTATCCATAGATTTCACATTATGTTGAGGTCAGGAGATTGTGAAGGCCATGGCAAAACCTTCAGTTTACGCCGCTTGACGTAATCCACCGTGGATTTTGAGGTTTGTTTAGGATCATTATCCATTTGTAGAAGCCCTCCTCTCTTTAACTTCAGCTTTTTCCACAGATGGCATCAAGTTAGCTTCCAAAATTTGCTGAAATGTTATTGAAACCATTTTTCCTTCCAATCGTGAAATGTTTCCTGTGCCACTGGCTGCAATACACTCCCAAAGCATGATTGATCCCCCCCCTCCATGCTTAACAGTTGGACAGGGGTTCTTTTCATTAAATTTTGGCCCCTTTCTTCTCCAAACGTACCTTTGTTCATTCTGGCCAAAATTCAATTTAAACCTCATTGGTCCACAGAACTTGTAAATGTAAATGTAAATGTGCTGTATTTATATAGCGCTTTTCCAGTCTTAACGACTGCTCAAAGCGCTTTTACATCTACAGGAAACATTCACCATTCACACAGATTCATACACTTTGGCCGGGGCTGCCGTACAAGGTGCCACCTGCTCATCAGATAAACACTCACACACATTCACACTCCGATGCGCAGCACCGGGGGCAACTCGGGGTTCAGTGTCTTGCCCAAGGACACTTCGACAATGACTGCAGGGGCGGGGATCGAACCACCAACCTTCCAATTGGCAGGCAACCGCTCTACCACTGAGCCACAGCCGCCCCTTGTTCCCACAATGCATCAGGCTTGTCCATGTGTTAATTTGCAAACTTTAAACACAGAATTTTTTGGTGAGGACGTAGAAGAGGTTTTCTTCTGATGACTCTTCCATGAAGACCATGTCTGTACGAGTATCTCTTTATAGTGGAATGGTGTAGCCCAATTCCAGTGTCTCCAGGTCTTTCTGGATGGATCGGGCAGTCTAACGTGGGTCTGGACTTGCTTTTCTCACAATCCTGCGAGCGGTTCTGATATTGTTCTCGGTCTTCCAGATCTTTAACTTCCACTGTTCCTGATGACAGCCATTTCTTCGTTACATTCCCAACAGAGGATATTGGCATCTGAAAACGCTTTGCCATCTTCTTCAAACCTTATCCTGCTTTGTAAGCGGAAAACTATTTTCAGTTTTCTAGGCAACTGCTTAGAAGAAGCAATGGTGCTGATTGTTGGGGGGGGGGTCAGATGAGTCTGGGCATTTAAAACCTTAAGGTTGACATCACCTGGTCTTTCCAGACGATGATTGAGAACAGTCCATGACACTGTCAGGTCTTAGCTTTCCAAAGGGAGGGGGGTGCATGCTAGAAACTCTGCAGGGTGCCCAAACTTTTGCAGATGCTATTTTTTTGTTTTCTGTTCTTTTGAAAGTGTAAATGATGGAAATAAAATTCAACTTTTTTGTGACATATTATACGAATGTCTAATCTGTCGTTTGATGCCTTTTTGGAGATTTTTCCATCTTTTATTGGCTTTTCTATACACATTAATACAAATTCTTACCTAGGGTGTCCAAAATTTTGAGCCCCATTGTACAGTCTTCTGATGTTAAACTCAGACTAAACAGACGTTATTATGTTGGGCCCTAAACACCTCCAAACTTCACCATCTAGGGATGTAGCTACTCTAGATGGTATTGCTGTCATGGTTTTGTGAAGTTTCTGTTGTAGTGTGTTTCATGTTTTCTGTTTTGGTTATCTACTTCCTGTTTTGTTTTGAAATCCACTGTTTGGTTAGATCCTTGGTCACTTGACTTCCTGCCTTTGTCGGCTTTCCCGCCCGTTTGATTACCATCTCCGCCCCTAATTAGATTCACCGGTTTGTTTTCAGCTTCCCCTCGTCCCATCACTTAAATACTCACCATTCCTACTTCACCTGCCAGACTGGGGTTGTCTCCATGTCACGCTTTCCAGCAGATTGGTTTGAGTTTGCTTCTCTGTTTTTTTTGGAGTTAAGCCTGTTTCCCGTTTCCGTTTCTTGCCTGCTCGTTTTGCACTTTTGCCTACCTGATTGTTATTTGACTTCTGCCTGCCTTTTCATGAGGATTACTGCCTGCTCCTGCTGTACTGTCGCCTGCATTGTTCTTTGGACAATGGAAGTACTTACCTTCTATCACCTGTCTGAGTCATGCATTTGGGTCCGCCACAGTACCGTGATAATTGCCCTGGCCTCCAGGACTACTGTCAGAAATCGAGGAGTTCTTTTTGATGAGTTTATATCCTTTAACTACCATCTAAACTAACCTCAAGAACAGCCTTTTTCATCTTCGTGACGTTGGCGAAATTAGGAACTACCTGTCTCAGAACAATGCTGTGAAACTAATCCATGCATTAGGTGCTTCCAGGCTGGACAAATGGAATTCTTCGGGATGCTCAAATAAGTCCCTTAAGACTCCAGCTGATCCTGAATGCTGCAGGCAGTGTTCTGTCAAGAACTAAGAAAAGAGATCCTATTTCTCCTGTATTAGTTTCTCTGCATTGGCTTTTAATTTAAAATCCTTCTCCTGACCTACAAAGCTCTAAATGGTCTTATCTTGAAGAGCTCTTAGTGGCTTATTGTCCAACTAGAGCACTGCACTCCCAGAATACTTGTTACTTGTGGTTCCTAGAGTCTCTAAAAGTAGAATGGGAGCCAGAGCCTTCAGCTATCAGGCTCCTCTACTGTGGAACCAGCTTCTGGTCTGGGTTTGGTACGCAGACACCGTCACCACATTTAAGAGTAAACTTAAAACTCTACTGTTTGATTAAACTTATTGTTAGGGAGTTAGGAGTGGCAGTGTCCGCCCAGACAGGCAAGGGAGGGTGTATAGCCACAGACACAGCCTCCCTTCTCTTCTCTGCTTCTCTTCATAGTCATCATACTCATCTACCAACTCTCACAGAACTGGCTCAGGTTTGCCTTGCACCAGCTCTTTGTCATGCTGTTATAGTTTTAGACTGCCGGGGGACTTCCTTTGACACACTGAGTCCATCGCTCTGCTTGTTACTATCTTAGCTCTGAGGAGTTATTCCCTTGAGTTCTTATGTTTGTTTGTTTTCGCCCAGAAGTTTTCTTCGGATTAAGGTGGCCCCTAAATCTTGGTTGCAGCTGTTGCGGTGGTCGTGGTCCACGCCCAACTGTGCCCATCTATACCCTGCTATGCTCTATGCTCTGCTGCTATACCCTGCAGTGCCCTGCTATGCCATGAAGTACTATTTCTAGTCACAGTTCCATCATCTTTATTTTTCACAATGAATACCCATGTTGTTAAATATAATTCATAATGGTCTTAAAAAGTCATAATTTTGACTTGGTAAAAAACTTGATGAACCATGACTTTGCATACTTATTTTTGAATTTATGTTGATACAGCAGTATATTGCAGTGAACTATTAACTTGAGCATGCTGTAGCATTTTAATGAATGTGTCGCCATTTAGTTTAGACTTGGGCGTTAAAAATGATACTAGCAAAATAAATCTGACAACCTGAAGTGAGATGAAAACTGATCAAGACAGAGGCCATAGACGTAAAATTATGAATATCTATGTGTATTCACGTTTCTAGTGGTAGCACCTTCTAGTGATATAGTAATTATGGTAGGGGCAATGAAAGAAGTACAGTGACGAAGTTTAAGAATGCTAAATGTCCACGTAAAGAGGCCGGTTGGGGTGGTGGCTGGGTCAAACAAGCACCGGACTGTCACCCAAGGGCTGGTGTTTGTGTTTACGTGTGAACCCGGAAGAGTAAATTATGCCTAAGCTACTTGTTTGCTGACTCAGATACAGTGAGGAAAATAAGTATTTGAACACCCTGCTATTTTGCAAGTTCTCCCAATTAGAAATCACGGAGGTTAGTGGAATTATGACCAAAAAGTTCTATTTTGGTCTCATCTGACCACATTACTTTCACCCATGACTCCTCTGGATCATCCAAATGGTCGTTGCCAACTTAAGATGGGCCTTGACATGTTCTAGTTTAAGCAGAGGATCCTTCCGTGCCATGCATGATTTCAAACCATGACGTCCTAGTGTATTACCAACAGTAACCTTGGAAACGGTGGTCCCAGCTCTTTTCAGGTCATTAACCAGCTCCTCCCGTGTAGTTCTGGGCTGATTTCTCCCTTTTTTAGGATCATTGAGACCCAACGAGGTGAGATCTTACATGGAGCCCCAGTCCGAGGGAGATTGACAGTCATGTATAGCTTCTTCCATTTTCTAATGATTGCTCCAACAGTGGACCTTTTTTCACCAAGCTGCTTGGCAATTTCCCCGTAGCCCTTTCCAGCCTTGTGGAGGGGTACAATTTTGTCTCTAGAGTCTTTGGACAGCTCTTTGGTCTTGGCCATGTTAGTAGTTGGATTCTTACTGATTGTATGGGGAGGACAGGTGTCTTTATGCAGCTAACGACCTCAAACAGGTGAATCTAGGTCAGGAAAATAAGTGGAGTGGAGAGGGGACATTTTGAAGGCAGACCAACAGGTCTTTGTGGGTCAGAAATGTAGCTGATAGACAGGTGTTCAAATACTTATTTGCAACTGTTTCATACAAATAAATAGTCATAAAAAATCATACATTGTGATTTCTGGATTTCTTTTATTTAGATGTCTCTCACAGTGGACATGCACATATGATGATAATTTCAGACCCCTCTGTGACTTCTAAGTGGGAGAACTTCCAAATTAGCAGGGTGTTCAAATACTTATTTTCCTTACTGTATAATTGGAAAAGTCAATCCAAAGGAGAATAAATAGTTGAAAGCATTACAGAACACCTGAGAGCCTTACTGCAATATATTCCATTATGTTTCAATATTTGGATTGTAATCTATGTTTCCCTTTATTTCCAGCTCATTGATTCAGTAAATGTAAGTAAGTAAGTAAGTAAGCTTTATTTATATAGCACCTTTCACAGACAAGAAGGGTCACAAAGTGCTTTACAGTAAAAAAAAAAAAAAAACAGCAACACATAGTATACTAAGCCATATTGCTAGTTAAAAGCTTGTCTAAAAAGATGTGTCTTGAGGTGTTTTTTAAAAGATTCCACAGAATCCAAGGCTCTCAAGCCTAAGGGAAGAAAGTTCCAGAGCCTTGGAGCCGCCACAATCGCAATGTATTGTGAGTTAGGGCAGGCGGACAGGGTTTGGGGGGATGGAGTGCTTGGCTGTCCTCTAAAGGGCGCCTCACATTCACCCGATTTAAATAAAACCTGGTCTATACAATTATTCTGTTATTTTGTTTGGTCTGTTGACAAAATTTAAATGCACACAAACACACACACACACACACACACACACACAGTGCAAACTGTTATCTTTCTTTGTTGTAAGGCATCTCACATGTATCACACATCTGATTGGGCAGTGGAAGTTTGTATAAATTATTCTAATTAGATGGGAACATTTAAATATGAAGTC
>NC_048424.1:22863896-22866694 GCF_013103735.1 Etheostoma cragini
GACTTCATATTTAAATGTTCCCATCTAATTAGAATAATTTATACAAACTTCCACTGCCCAATCAGATGTGTGATACATCTGCCTGTGAGATGCCTTACCACAAAGAACGATAACAGTTTGCACTGTGTGTGTGTGTGTGTGTGTGTGTGTACGTTTACATTTTGTCAACAATGCTAATAGAATAATTGTATAGACCAGGTTTTATAAATCGGGTTAATGTGAGGCACCCCGTAGAGGACAGCCAAGCACCCCATCCCCCCAAATCCTGTCCGCCTGCCCTAACCCACACACCCCTCTGCAGTAAATGCCGTCTATGTGTGTTCCAAAACTCTACGTGACACGGGTGTTCATTGTGACAAATAAAGATAATGGAACTGTGACTAGAAATAGTAGTACATGGCGTAGCAGGGCACTGCAGGGCACAGCAGCAGAGCATAGAGCATAGCAGGGTCTAGAAGGGCACAGCAGGGCGTGGACCACGACCACTGCAACAGCTGCAACCATGATTTAGGGGCCGCCTAAATCCAAAGAAAACTTCTGGGCAAAAAAAAAACAGACATAAGAACTGCAGGGTATAACTCCCCAGAGCTAAGATTGTAACAAGCAGGGAGATGGATTCAGAGTGTCAAAGGAAGTCCGCCAGCAGTCTAAAACTATGACAGCGTAACGAAGAGCTGGTCCAAGGCAAACCTGAGCCAGTTCTGTGAGAGTTGGTAGATGTTTCTGATGACTATGAAGAGAAGCAGAGAAGAGAAGGGAGGCCATCTCTGTGGCTATACACCCTCCCTTGCCGGTCTGGGCGGAAACTGCCACTCCTAACTCCCTAACAATAAGTTTTATCAAAGAGGAGAGTTTTAAGTTTACTCTTAAATGTGGTGATGGTGTCTGGGCACCGGACCCAGACCGGAAGCTGGTTCCACAGTAGAGGAGCCTGATAGCGGAAGGCTCTAGTCCCCAAACCCAGACCAGTAGCTGGTTCCACAGGACAGGAGCCTGATAGCTGAAGACTCTCATCCCCAGACTCAGACCAGAAGCTGGTTCCAGCGGGAGAGGAGCCTGATAGCTGAAGGCTCTGGCTCCCATTCTACTTTTAGAGACTCTAGAAACCCCAAGTAACAAGTATAATGGGAGTGCAGTTCTCTAGTGGGACAATAATGGTTTTTTTTCCACTGCTGGTAACAGCTCGACTCGAGTTGACTCGCCTCTACTCGACTCAATGCATTCTGCGTCCGTGTTCCATTGCAAAATGAGTAACGCCTCAGCGTGGCTGGTCACCATAGCTACGCGTGATGATGTCATTTTCAACGTGACTCACAACAGCACGTTGGCTAATTGCCACAGTCAGAAGAAATGTTTTGTTTCAAAAGAAGCTGAAGGAAGCAACAAAAATCACCGCTAAATAAAAACCAGGAGTTTAGGAATTCCGACGGAGTTTGGGAATACCGACGGAGTTTGGGAATACCGACGGAGTTCAGACGTCGACATGACGGTTGTTCGCCGACACAAAAGGGTAAGTTAAGTTTCCTGGTAACGTTAGATAACATTTGCATGTGTTAGGGGCCCCGGTCAGTATTTACTAACGCTATACGCTAGCGTTATATAAGGTACATGAACTTTTGCAACCACGATTACACACCAACGTGTGCTGTTTGTGTTTCAGAGCATTCACGCTAGTCAAAATCGCCGCCGCAGACCGTCTGGTGGGCGTTGTCCGAGCAGTGAGATCTCTGGTTGTGACCTGTTGGGCTTCGTATAATCTTTATGAGAGTCATGGAGAGACTTATGACAATGACTGGTATGCATCTGGGACAGCAGAGCCGGGTGGACACTGTCACAGGGAGCAGAGGAAGAAGACCGGGGTGTACCGGAGGGTTTGATGCGCTACTTGAAAAGTTAAATAAAAACTTTTCTTTGATAAATTGTCTTGTTTTTTTAAAGTAACAGTGTGCAATATTGGAAACGACATAAAGCCCCTAACAGCCCTTAATATTGAACAGTTAAAGTGAGAATAGTGCAGAGAGTAGATAATCTGTCTGGCTAGATTTGTTTTTAAATGTCAAATTTGTTCTGGACACACCCTCCGCACTCCTGTTTGCTAAAAACGCAGTGATCCGACCAACCAGCAGTCTGCAGGTTTCCACGTCACCTTTTGGAATCGCCTCAGCTCGCTTGGAACCTCAACTGAGGAAGTACTAAAAAAAGTCCCTGGTAGCAGGTCCGAGGGACTTTTTTTCGTAATGGAAAACCAAAAAAGGCGAGTAGAGTCGAGGTGAGTCGAGTAGATACCATGCAGTGGAAAACCGCCATTAGGCACTAAGAGCTCCATCCCTCATGACACTCCAAACAGCCCCAGCTACTGTGCATCATCACCTCTCCCTCCCCCACCTAAGCAGGGGCCTGCCCCCACAAATGCACACCTTAGAGGTCCCACCTCTAACCACCAACACCTCACTGAAGACGTGCCAGCCTGATTTCAGTCCACAACCATCAACCTTGTGCCCAAGAAGCCAAGGACCACAGGACTTAACGACAACAGACCTGTCACCCTGACCTCTGAGGTTATGAAGTTCTTCAAGTGCCTTGTGTTTTCCCACCTCAAAGCTTTCACTGACCCCTCCTGGACCCCTTGCAGTTTTCTTACAGAGCCAATAGGTCTGTAGACGATGTAGTTAACCTGGCCCTCCACTACATCCTTCGGCACCTTGACTCCGCAGGAACCCACGCCAGGATCCTGTTTGTGGATTTCAGCTCTGCTTTTAATACCATCATCCCGGCTCTGCTTCAGGCGAAGCTCTCCC
>NC_048424.1:22866794-22870883 GCF_013103735.1 Etheostoma cragini
ACCGTTCTGAGAAGCATCCGTTACCCCTTCAGCATCAACAACCACATACAAATCTCTGAGGCCAACATTACTACAGGTTAGAACAGTAACACATCTACAAAATGTATTTCCATGCACTGAAAAGTATTGCAAATGACGTTAACAAATATCTCATTATGTTTTATGCTAAGCTGATTGCCATTTTCTTTGTAGTTTGTTACCCAAATGGTACAACGTTCCAGTGCAGATGTGAAGAACAGTACGGTTGGCCTTGTCACATGTGCTCCACTTTTGGCAAATGTGATGATGTAATTAACAGTACGTGTGGATGCATCGATGCCATTCCTCCAGATGGGGCTTATTGCCAGCCACTGTCCGGTAGGCGCTGAAAGCCTTTTACCGTTGTGCCTCAGTTACACTTAGGATACGAGTAACTGTTTGTTTTCAGGAATGACCCTGTCTCTGTCTCTTTTTCAAACAGATCTCTTCATTTGCCCATTGCCAACTACGAATGGTATGAAATACCAGTGTAGTTTTCCGACCTGTATGAAGTGTAAAGATTTGATTCTACATTGTATTTTTGCCTGGTGCCCGACTACTCTTTTTGCCTCTTTACTTCGTCTGTTGCTTATTCACTCTGATTTATCAAGCTTCTGCAGGATGTTCTCAGGAACCATTTGTAAACATAACTATGAATAGTAATGCACTGTAATTCGTGTGTATTCCACGTATTTATCGCTGTATGTATTACATTAACTGCTGCTGCATAAGACTGCTGGGCTCCATTTAGGAAGGTGGTCGTGGTGGGTGGGTCATAAAACACATGGGTTTCAAGTGGGAGTGCAGAGTTTGTGTCCCAGGGAAAACCCAAAACTTTTACCTAGTAAAAGGGGTCCAGTGTTTTAATCCAAACCACTATGTATTTTTCCTATCTAAACTAGATGTTTGGTCCCTAAACTTAGAGAGATTTAGCTGGAACCAATTATGTCACTACATCATCTACAACTACCACAACAACTAAGTAATACATTCAATAAAACAAGAGTTAAACTTATACAGTAAACTAAAAGACAACACTGGCATATGTATGTCTTTATTGCTATCATCAACTACCATGCATGGAAGTGCAAAGAACAGTGGAATCCATAGTGCATGAGTAGTCCAATGAACTGGATCTCAATAAACTGGTATTTCAATTTTCTTTTCAGGCACAACACCTAACACGACAACAGCACCCACAACTGCTGTGACCAGTAAGTATTTACGAATAAGTAACACTCCTCTGATTTTATCTGAAGACTTTCTTGATTCCACACCGATAGTACAGGGTTAGTGTTGAGTTAGGTTTTCTTTCTCATTAAATTACAGCAAACGTTGAAGGCAAGGCAGCTTTATTTGTATAGCACATTTCAGCAACAGGGCAATTCAAAGTGCTTTACACAAAATCAGTGGCATAAGAAATGTAATTGTTTCAGAACACATCAACTGTTCCCTGCTTGGGGAAATTATGTCACTCAGTTCTGTCCCTGACAGAAGGAAAACATCAATGATACCTTCACTTTTAGCCTTTATCTGGCCCCTGGCAGCAGATTTTTCGTGCACTTTTCCAACAGTGCGTCACTCACCCGTGTCTGTTCATTAAAGAAATGAGCAGTCATTTAAAGAAAGGCAGCATCAAAAAGAAAGGTATTCAGCCTTGATTTAAAAGAACTGAGTAGCAGCGGATCTACAGGTTTCTGGTTTAAGTGTTATTTATGCAAAAAAAGTTTAAACTTTAAGTGGAAATTTGGTATTTTTGAACCTCCAACCTATTTTTCCATGCATTTGTTTCTAAGTAGCTAATATGTACAAAGATCTTTGCATTTGGTTCAGTATTGATTGAGAGCGCTGTAACCGGCATCTGGGAACCATACTGCAGTGTAATCAGTAATCTTCGGGGCGAATGCGGATTGTCAAAGTACAGTACGTTCACTTAACGGACGGTTTCTGCCACTTCCAGGTCCAGATTATCATTAGAAATGCAGAATTAATAATTCTTTTCAGATCCTACACTGCAAACATTAACAATTCAAACAAGTGCTGTAGTCCTGTTTATGATTTTAAATGAACCGATTGTGTATTCCGTTATTGCAAATGGTTACACAATATTCTTTACAGACCTGAACACTACAACAGCCATAACTACTGATAGAACAGATCTAAACACTACTAAAGACACAAAAGCCCTATTGACAATGGAAACAATTAAATGTATTTGTAACATTACTATTACTTTTTATACATGAACTACATCATTTTTAAAACCCATTCGGTAAAAATGCTGAATCATTATCATACTGTGAATAATCCCGGTTTAAATTAATTTTTTTACTACAAAATCTTCTTTACACATTCCTACAACATGGCCACGGCCACAGTTCCCAACATGGACACAGTTACCTAATATCACCAGCTGTAAATGGTATTTAGAAGTTATGGGTACTCGTCTTCTATTTGACATTTGTTTGGCATTTTTCAGTAAACCATCTTAATTTGAAGGACAAGTTGCAGATAAATAACTGTTTAATTTTCTCTTTAGATACAACAACTGTCACTACAACTGTTCTAAACACCACAGCTACTACATCAATTGTAACGAGTAAGTATTGTTTTTTTAAATTTTGTAATAATACGGTAAATTATCTGCAGTAAAGATATTTCAGTCTTTTCTGGAAACGCACCAAACAAGTCCTCACATAAGATCATCATCAAGGTTCCGTCTAAAGTCCTCTTTACAGACGCCTGTTGCTACAACAACACCCCCCGTCTCTTTTTAAGACTTGTCTTCTGGTAAAAGACTTAATGAGGCATGAATCTTGTTTTAATGAAGATAATATTTTACATAACATAATCATTTTCTGCTTGGCAGACCATTTTAAAGTTCATCAAAACTTCCTTTCAAGTGTTTTCACTACTTATGTTTGTTCAGGACGTTCACCTTTAGTTTCCACTTTGGACTCCAGCGCTGAGAACTCTAGTTACACTTACAATGACAACAAATAGAATAACATTAAATAAATAGGAATATTAAAAATAGACTAAATACAAAAGAAAAAAACAACAACCATCCACAAGTGTGCAAAGTGCAAATCAATGATGGCACAGGCCACATAAACAGAACACCATGATATTAATATTGCACAATCTTACGGCCTCAAGAAGTATTCAGCTACAGTCAGACTGCAGGCCGTAACGATACATTATTCCAAATCAGATTTTTTTTCCTGCAGTTTGGGAATAGAGACGTTAAAACCGCCACATCCACATTATACCCTTTATAGCATACAGCCCTTGGAAGTATTATAAGATACACATGATAAATTATAGCCACTATATCCATTATCACAGCTACAGGAACTTGGGATAGCCATCTATGAGCCAGCAGTCAGGGCGGGTCTGCCCGTGGGTCTGCCGAGTTAAAGCACTCTGGATTCAGCTATTACTGCATGTTACAACTTCTAAAACATAAGGATTTAAATGAAGACTATTTAAGTGTTCCGACTTGCAAGATGATGTACCTCAAACATTTATTCACTGATTTATAGTAGTTTTTTGCCATGTAAAGTCTATGGTAAAAATGTCTACGCCCATGTCTGCGTTAAAGCCTGCAGCTGTTCCTGGGGGGTGGCTGTTGTGACAACAGTTGACACAGAGTGACGTCAGAGTCACATGACTGCTGATCTGACTGTCCAGACTCAGGTCACATTATTTATTATCGGACTTGTAACGGATTTGGACCACATCTGAAAGTGGCCTACATTTTGCCGGGATATCGAATAATCTTTTTATAGGGGGATAAAACGTCTTTATTAACTTCTGTCCCCTTTCTTCTCCAAACGTACCTTTGCTCATGACCAACAAATTACGGAACAATCTTTTTTATAGGGGGATAAAACGTCTTATAGTCGGGTCAGGACAGAATTTCTAGAAGGTGTACCACTAAACAAATGATGTTAATATTTGTATTATAAAACGTTGTTTTCAGATTCAACACCTATTGTTACAACACATCCAAACACCACCACAGCCACATCAGCAACAACATCTGCAGCCACCAGTACGTTTTTCAAA
>NC_048424.1:22870983-22872486 GCF_013103735.1 Etheostoma cragini
AATTTGCGGGGCTATGGGTGGGCGCACAAGGAAATGCAATGATGACGTATCAATGTGTCCAAAGCAGGTAGGCATCCTTGGATTTTTTTTCACCTAAAGCATGCAATAAATTAAATGTATCTTTCATGCAGCTCCTCTGGCTGAAGCTTGTGAGGCCGGTCCCAGTAGAATTGTGCGCCATAGGGCACACCTTTTTGGGTTGTTGCATTAGGAGATACAACAGAGTCAGGAGAGTTAGGTAATGGAGAGATTATTATAGTGAGTAGAGTTCCCACTCCATAGAAAGTGTATAGCCAGCAGAATCCAATCCACTTTACTTATTAGCGTGATTTTAACAAACACAAGGTTTCCAAAGTGCTGCACAAAAAAATAATACAGAATAAAAAAGATAAAAGCAATAAAACAAATAGAACATAAAACAACTAAAATGTACTGCCAGCATACTGTAATAAATGCAATTATACACAAGATCAACACTCTAGCTGGAGAGTTTATAGAGAGTAGAGAGTAGAAAGTACAGCGTTGATAGAGTTTAGTAAGAGTTAGACATGGAACCTGTTGCGAAGAGAGAACTTTCAGAGATGTGAAACACTGATTTGATTTCCTCTAACAAAGTTGGCAGTAGGCGATGTTATATATATATATATATATATATATATATATATATATATATATATGTATATGTGTGTGTGTGTGTGTGTATAGCCTACGCCTCCTGCACTGCCTATCTCACCTATTTGGCTAAGGAGACAATGTTGCTTGAGGCTTCTTACTCAATATAATCACAGAATTGTGTGTGCATTGTGCCCTTGGAAGTGATAGCAGCATACCAGGAGGTGATGGTGGATGTGAGGATGGACTCGATGATGGCTGTGTAGAAGTGCACCTCCATTGTCATTGGCAGGTTGAACTTCTTCAGCTGCCGCAGGAAGTACATCTTCTGTTGAGCTTTCTTGATGAGGGAGCTAGGGTGTAGTTCCCCCTTCAGGTCCAGGCAGATGATAGTTCCCAGGATGCTGAAAGACTCCACGGATTCCTGTATCTATGCTTGTGGAGTCACAGAGGATGATGGTGGCAGGTGGGGCTGAGTTCTTCCCAAAGTCCACAACCATCTCCACTGTCTTTAGGGCGTGAGCTCTACATTGTTTGATTGCGCCAGGTAACCAGGTGGTCAGCCTCCCACCTCTAGGCGGACTCATCACCATCAGAGACTAGTCCAATGAGGGAGGTGTCGTCCGCAAACTTCAGAAGTTTGACCGGTGACTGGAGGTGCAGCTGTTAGTGTACAAGAAGAAGAGCAGGGGAGAACGAATGCACCCCCTAGGGGGATCCAGTCCTGATGAACTGTGAGTCAACTTCACATGCTGCTTCCTGTCAGATGGGAAGTCGGTGATCCACCCACAGGTGGAGTGAGGCACACCAAGCTGGGAGAGCTTCGCCTGAAGCAGAGCCGGGATGATGGTATTAAAAGCAGAGCTGAAATCCACAAACAGGATCCTGGCG
>NC_048424.1:22872586-22888337 GCF_013103735.1 Etheostoma cragini
CACACACACACACACACACACACACACACACACACACACACACACACACACACACACACACACACACACACAGTAAATTGAACATCACTTTGCATCTTTGAATCTCATGCCACTTCTGATTGGATGACCACATTCTCTGTTCAGTCATGTAATGAGATAGTGGTTCATAAATACTGAACCCTGTCCTAAACCTCAGCACGGGGGCAGTGAAGAAGAACACGTAGCGCTGTCCGTGCATGGTGTTACATTTACCAGGCAAGGGACACAGACTTAATGAAAGGCTCAAATTAACTGAAAATGATAATGTCTTGTTTTCTTTTAAAGGATTGATATTGCTGTATTTGTACATATATGCTGACTCAATAGATGTCAATGCTTAAATATTAAATAAACATCATAGATTATTATTCCAGAAATCAAAAAAGCATGGAACCAGACGTGACCGACAACAGGACTTACACTGTCAACCTCATACATCCCTGCTATGAATTAAATAATACAAATTATGTATTTACAAGCAACCCTTCCATAGTGTGTGTATTAGTATATATTTTCCTTGCTGTATTATCTGTTGCCACAATATGTGGAAACCTTCTTGTTATAATCTCCATTATTTACTTCAAAGAGCTCCACACTCCTACTAACTACCTCATTCTCTCTCTGGGTGTGGCTGACCTGCTTGTTGGAGTTTTGGTTTTTCCTTTTAGCATGGCATTCACTGTAAGCTCATGTATGTACAATAAACATGTATTGTGTAAAATACGAGACAGCTTTGATGTATCACTGTGCACATCTTCTATTCTAAATCTATGTTGCATTTCAATGGACAGATATTATGCTGTGTGTCAGCCTCTGACCTACCGAACTAAAATCAATGTCCACGTAACTGTGGTTATGGTCATTGTGAGTTGGGGGGTTTCTGTTCTAATTGGAATTGGCATCATAATTGCAGGATTCAGCCAAGGAGCATGTGAAGGGATGTGCTCAGTTGACGTTGTAATGGCAAACACTATTGGACCTGTTCTCTCATTTTACCTCCCAGCGATCATAATGCTCTGTATCTACCTGAAGATTTTCCTTGTTGCCAAGAAACAGCTGAACAGCATCCAGAACACAACCCGTCAGTCCGGAGCAGCTGTCAGTAAGAATGAGAGAAAGGCCACTAAAACTCTGGCTATATTAATGGGAGTTTTTCTTCTATGTTTGACTCCTTATTTTCTCTGTATTGTCTTTCAGCCTTTATCTTATAACCCCCCACCACTTCCTGTGATAGAAACACTCAACTGGCTCACACTGTCAAATTCAACGCTCAATCCATTCATCTATGCTTTCTTTTACAGCTGGTTCAGATCAGCTTTCAAAACGATAATCTCAGGAAAAATATTTTGAGGTGATTTTGCAAATTCAAAATTGTTTTAATACTTTTACGGTTTGCTAAAGTGTATCATTGCTTATTAAGATGGAACAATAGATTGTAGTTTCTGAAGTATACATTTCTAAGCAACATAATATTGTGCACTAACAACTAAATATAAAAAAAAATTAACCTGTGTGTTGATTAGGGCTGTACCGATACACCAAACTTTGGTTCGATTCGGTTCACAAACTTGACCCGCGATTCGATACAAACCTTGATACTTTTGGGGTGGGGGGGTCATAATTTACCTTTTTTCTGCCACATGGCATCGTTTTGTCATTGATTACATGAATGAGCCTCAGTACAGTAGTTACTTAGGTTACAATACCAATAGTTATTTTTGCAGTTGCCATGTCATTGTTATTATATTGTGTGTGTGTGTGACACACACACTACTCTTATATTGTTCCAGTTTGTAACTTTGTTGGAAAAGTTTATCGCCTGATGACAATTAGAGTTTGCTTAAAATGCACTGCACCTCAGGGAGAAGCACCGCCCTGCACCACCAGAGCAGCTCAGGGACCAGTCATTCACACCTCTAATGGGAGAGGTCTCTGTTAGCAATCTGCGTGTGCGTGTGTGTGTGTGTGTGTGTTGTCTTTGACTTCTCTCGTCAACTGTTTATTCCTCGTACCCCACACCTGGTTTCCTGGGTGCCCTGTGAACTTGGCGTCCTGTATGTTTTTGCTGACATCTGTCACCAACCTCTTCTGCATTTTCCTTTTTGAAGAGTGATGTTTTGTCTTTGCCGGTCGTTATTCAGTGTTTCAATAACAACGCCAAAGACACCCGACGAAGCGTCCGTATTTTACACGATGGGAGTGACAATGCGTTTTTCTTTTGATCGTTATAAGCACAGTCTATATGTTTACTGCATTTACTGTCTAACTGGGACGTGCTAGCAGATATGGAAAAAGTTGTATTTACCAAGTAAACTTCAAAGCAATATGTAATAAAAAATTACAAAGATAGATTAAACACAGAAAACAGTTTCACCCTCCGACCTGCTTCATCATCTTAAACAAGAGTTCAAGTAGAGTCCAATAAAAATATTTATTACAGGCAAACAGTCATTGAACATGTGCAAGACCAAAGATAATTTCCCATATGATGATTCTATAAATAATCTGTGACTATAGGTAACCAAATGGTTTTGTGTTTTAACAGAATTAGCAACGCTTTGCGTTATCTTGCATGTCAGAGTAAAAACATCCTTAAATGTAGAACTCAAAAAAATACAATGATTAAAAAAATAAACTGCTACAGTTAATACAGTATACATGTACATTCACTTCACCAACGTCAATGCTTGATATGATGACATTACACATTGCTGCTGCTAAGCTAACACACATTACTGAGCTACACCACCAAAGCTTGATTTATCGTTCAATGCCAATGTGCAAACTGGATTTCCTGGTACAAACGTACCGACTAATTTTGGTACAGTGCTGACTGATTTTCAAGCAATGTACTGTACATCCATACATGGAGAATATATCACAAGATACATCACATTTTTGTCCCTATAATAACTTTTAGATTTCAGCCTTCCATTAAATGGTGGGATCAGTGATACTTAAATTATTAAATCCTTATTAGCTACTTTTCAGATTAGGATGCTCTCCTTTCTTAAAGGGACATAGGCATGGTAGGTTACGTAAGGTAATCATGAGAAACCTAAAAACTAGTCAGGAGGCAAGTTTACGTAAAAATATTTTATCATTACATGCATTTGATTTTTAAAGTCATTTATTCAGACTTATTTAGCATAGACTTAATTGATAATTTACAACGCGCTTGGCCTGGACCCTTGATGTTATGTTTTGACGCTTAACATGCAGGGTAACGGTAGGTGCGCGGAAACACAAAGGGAGGGGAGGGGAGGGGGAAGGGATGAGGAGGAGGGAGGGGCGAGCTAGTCTTGTTTTGTTTGAAAGTACTTTGAACGTCAAGAAGTAACGCCATCCAACATCGCTTAGAGGTCCTTTAAGTGATACGCAGGACAACAGGACTCAAACCCCCGTCTCCAGGGTGAAAGTCCTCTCACGTCATCCCACAGCGACGTTGTCGAGTTGCAGCTATAGCCATCGCCCCCCCCCCCCCCCCCCCCCCCCCCCCCCCCCCCCCCCCCCCCGCGGATGCTGTAGTGGGCCTTTGCAACGGTATCTGACTCGGAGGGCCACCAACCACGTGCCCGTATTAGACGAGTTAATGGGTTAAATAACGTTGGTACTTGAGTGTACTGTGTAGAGACATACACACTGATTCATGAGTTATGATTCAGTTATTCAGGATTAATAATGAGTTGCTTAAGTTGTTGGCTAGAAAATCAGCAATGGACTCCCATTTAGGAATCAAATGTTACTTCATGCTGCATGAAGCAACGTTTTTAACTCAGTTACATTTACAATATAGTATATCTGAACTTTTTCAAAGTGTCTCACTTGCTTTCCTAGGGCTCATTACACAAACAGCACAGAACAGTAACAGTAATATTATGATAATATACAGTAATATAATAGCTTTGACAATATCATCCTTGTAAGCTTTTACATTTTTTTTCTTTCAGATTTTTTACTGAAATCTTACAATAACTGCCACATATTTTGAATCAGTTATTAAATAAATGTTATGTGTACAGTCTTATTTGTAAATTCAGATATTGACGAAGGACTCCGATGCACCAGTGCTTCTTGAGTTTGCAACTTCCGACACACGATAGACATCTGAAAGACAAATAAGTTATTTATAATGCAGCTTATTCAAGTAAACGGCTAAAAAGCCATATTTAAATGACAACTTACGTCTTCTTCTACGCAGTCGATTGATCCAGGTTAGGCCACTGAGAGAGGAAATACCTCCACTTGTACTCTATAATAGAAAAAAGGAATGTGTGTAAAAATAAAGTTATGGCTGGAAATTTCAATTATGTCTGTATGAATTCTATAGTTACAGTATATTCATTTCAGGTCTGTACATTCAGCCAAAGGTGGGAGATTTTTCAAACAAAGAAAACGTTCATAAACTCATTGTTTACGCAATGGTTTTGGGATATTAATAAAATGCACTTACTCTGGTTGTATTTGAGCCGGTGCTGGGCGTAGGTAATTTTCTTGAGAGGATAGAACGGATCTACAGGCACAATAAAATGGATGTTAATGTCAAAATCATTAGTATTCAACTAGTGTATACTACTGTGTTTCTTTGTATGTTTATTTGGAAGATTTGGGGGAAAAAGGGTATTTTGTTGCTTGAACAATTATTTTTTGAGCATTTGAGGTCTTTATTTGATGGACAACTAAAGATAGTAAATGGGAGAGAGACATGGAGCCAAGGGAGCAAAGGTCGGAATTGAACTCCACTTCTGCTGCGCTAAGGACTAGGCCATCGTTCTTGGGGGGCACACTGGACCAGATGAGCTACCCCGGCCCCCAAGCTTGTTGGTTTTTGAATAGCATTTATTGGTAAGCTTCAGAGGTGCTGGATGTTTGAGCTTTGACAGACCTAGGCTAGCTGCTCCCGGTCTTTATGCTAAGCTAAGTATCGCCTGTCTGTAACTACTCGAGTAATTAATAGTCTGATATCACACTGACAGGAGCCGTCTGCCCCATAAGGACTTCTTTTATTTTTGTTCCTGAATAGATTTAGCTAATAATACCTCTGCACATTCATTTGAGAATAATTTTAAATACAGGACATAAAGTTTTGAATGATTGTTTTTACTGCTGCTTCCATTAGTCAATAAGGGACTTAAATTATGTCTCCATTACTGTCAGAATGATATCTATCTTCTCATCTACGGCAGCACTCTGAAAAGCAAATAAGTATATTTTACAAAATGTCTTTCTTTGAAGTCAACTTACCTTTGAATCGAATAGTGTCCCAAACACTAAAATGAAGAAACCCTAAGGAAAAACAGATGAAATGCACATTTTTTATCATTGGAAGAACGCAAAATGTTTTATTACACAAAATAGGGCTGTATTAAGAACTTTGTATATCAATGAATGCAAATACCTGTAGTGAATTGAAGAATGCAAAAGCAATGTGGATTCCCTTATTGGTTGACGATACCATGGTTCCCACTCCCAACGCCCAGGTCAGTCCAAATAAAGGAGTCAAAATGGCTAAACACCTGACAATGACCACCAGCGTTTGCTTCTCATCTCTTTGGGCGGTGTCTCCTACACCTCTTCTCAGCATTTTGAATAATACCACGATCACAATTATAATGTTGATGAAAGTTATAGTCAGGGCAGGTATGGCCAAGGCCAGCAGGGCACCTGTCTTGAACCAGTTGAGCCAGCAAGCATTGTCTGCCCTGATGTATCCATTCCCTGGTGCTGTGACAGCAACAGTAATTACGGCTATAAGCAGAGGGCACCCGTAGCCTAGTAAGAAGCCGATGGCCAACATGGTTGATTTGGACATGTGGGAGAAGACCATGACCGTGCGGTAAAAGAGCAGAAGGCCCGACACAAGCATCCAAAAAAACAGGGCGAGATAGAAAAAGTGTATAAAAAATGTTGCTGTGCTGCATGGTCCAACTGGAACCTTGTAGTCATCCCCTGGGTTTTCAAGGGGGTTTTTGGCAATAGAGGCCCCGATAATGAAACAGATGTCAGCGATCAGCAGAGACAGGGCAGTGTTGATGATGGAAACATGACGCATGAAGGACGTGCTATTTCTAGAAACGTCTTTCCACACATATCCTTCAATAATGAGACATATAACTAAGCTTGCCAGAGATATCCCAACTCCAACATATGTGATTATGTCTAAGATTTCTCTCAGTTCTGGAGGGATGTCTGTTGCCATCAGAATTGAGAATGAGGTGAGATGGTTGCATCTGCAGGTCACAATGTTGTTTATATCGGAAACAAACGTACAACCGTCATCGTCCCAAACCCCCAACCGATTAAACTGTGTGAAGTTCCAGAAGACACACTGTGGGTTTAGTAACAGGGAGCTGTTTAGCTTGTTGAAGCGCAGAGTAACATTCCTTACTGTTGCATTTGTTTTGGCTAGCACCACAGCAGCGTTTATTGCATTATCTGGGACAGTGTCATTGCTGGTGGTGTTGAAGCTGGAGTTTCGTGCTGGCATAACATTATTAAGGGTGAAGAAGGTGATGGTGGTGAAAAAGCTGTTGCTGGGGATGTTTGGAACGTCTATGGAAATGCTGTTGTTCAGATTGGCTGTAAAGGTGTTGTTAGAAGTAATGCTTCTATTGAGCGAGATCCGTGGCGTCTCAAGGGAAAGCGCTCCTACCAACCTTTCAGACAGGGACTCCATTGAAAAGAGTAGTTCTGAGCTCGCACTGCGGGTTCTATTTTCATTCAGAAATGTCCAGGACTGTCTTGAGTCACTACCAATGATGACATCAACTGTTTCAAGTACATTCTGCAAATGAAGAGACATTTAATTGTGAGGGTACAACCTCATCAAAAGATAAATGGCTTTTGATGAAAAAACGCATACCAAACCAAACCATACGCAAACCTTTTCTAAAAGGCTACAGAGTGGAAGGGTAGCCTACCTCTATCACAGGTGGAGTGACCTCACCAGAGGAAACATTTGCAATCCTGTTTAGGATGTCAACAATAGTTGTTATGGTTGCGGCTGACGTTGCTATTTTTTCTTTTTCTTTTTGGACCGTGGTACTTAGATTCACCACAAAGTTTGCTACATCAGCCTCCGCCAAACTCTAAAAGACAAAATACACAGAAACGTTTGACACCACGTTAGCATGAGATTACAAACTCTTCATGATAAATGCAAAAAGGCTTTTTTGTGGCCACTAGAAAACTGGACCCTTCCAGTTTTCTAAAAGCATCTTAGTAGGCTAAGAGAATGTGTTTTAAAGCTAAAGTGTATAATATAACTTTTACATATAACTGAATGTCCATTAAATTCTAGCCCTTGCCAAACAAATTCACAGAGAAGGATAGTAATATGTGGAGAGAGACTCTGGCACCAGAGCTGCATGAGGTTCTTAAGCAGAATGGGACCAAGCAGCTGAAGCTTGCAGTCTGAGTTTGCCATGTCTAATCAATATTAACAGTAGTATTCCTGTTGCCACAGACTGTTTTCTTGCTGGGCTTCAACAGGGGGATATGACCTAGTAGTTCCCTGGATAAAACACCATATAGAAATCTATGTGTGCTCGCCAGCGGAGCCATTTTTGGACAAAACGGAGCTAGACAGTGGTTTAGGATGCCACTAGCTGGAGGGGTGCTACGGAATTATATGACAGCTATAAGCATGAACGATGCAAGCAATGGGGTAATTGTAATCTTTTTTAGTGATGTGGAGTGCTGCTTTGTGTTCAGAACTATTAGAAGTATTTTTTTAACGTTGAGTTTAACAAGTATTGAAATCCTGTCCAGGTCTTCCTGCAACAGATCCACACAAACATCCACTCTTAATAGATATTAGAGATAATACAATGGGCAATACAATTTTCTTGATGAAGAACGATTCAAATTGCGTCATCATTATAACACCTGCCTGAAGTGTGCATTGTAAGGTGCGTACTGTAGAATCAGAACATTTGTTCAGAATCTCCACAACTGAAAGGCTGACACAGATACTACCTGCACCTCCGTACATAACAGAAACAATCAGAAACCTGCATAATAGTTTCACACTGTATCTTTCACCCAAGACCTGATTAAACAACAGTAGTACAGAACAAATGTAGTACAGTGACTGTCGTGTGTATGGCTTAGAGAAAGAAAAGTTCATCCTTTAGGAATCATGACTAAACACCTCAAATTAGCAGCCATTAAGGAACGCGAGTCATCAACAAATTTTGAAAGCCGGTGTGGCTGGTGGCCAAAAAAGTTAACTGCATGCCCTGGTGACATGGCATTACTTTTTATTATTAACTAATATTCAACCGTATGGGGTAGTGTTTCACCTACCGTTGAAAAAATGAACAATTCGTTGATTGCTGTTACGATGCAGGTGTCCTTCAAAAGCGTCCACCCAGTTTTCTGACAGACCGCAGTCCTGCTCCCAGCCTGACCTTCAGCACATTTTGTGCTTGCTGTGTCGCCTACTCGTCCAGGCCCATACTGACTATCAATGCATGTTGGAACTAAAGAATTACAAAAATCAATTAGTTTTACACAGAAAAAAGGTAAAACAGCTAACAGATATTAGCTAAGCCACACACATTTCAAAGGTTGCTCTTACCTGCTGTGAAAATGTTGATTTCTGTTGTTTTTGAATAATTCTCTAGGTTAACTACCTTACAAACAAAACTTATTTTCGGTGGGCTGCAGCTCTCAAGAATGTAATCATACTTGACACAGTTAGCTTCAGCATTGGAACCTGTAAACATTTTACAGTGTTAACAATATAAACTGTCTCATCCCTGTAAACATTTTACAGTGTTAACAATATAAACTGTCTCATCCCTGTAAACATTTTACAGTGTTAACAATATAAACTGTCTCATCCCCTGTAAACATTTTACAGTGTTAACAATATAAACTGTCTCATCCCTGCAAACATTTTACAGTGTTAACAATATAAACTGTCTCATCCCTGCAAACATTTTACAGTGTTAACAATATAAACTGTCTCATCCCTGTAAACATTTTACAGTGTTAACAATATAAACTGTCCAGCTTTTCAGTAAGTCAGATTAAACAATTTTAAACGTTACTTCATACTTACTTAACTGTGCACCAGTTGAGGTAAACCAACGGACCGTAAAGGAGGGCTGCACGCAACACTCAAGTGTTTTTTTCTGTCCTGCTGTCCCATCACAATACACGTTAACCAAACTCTCTAGTTGTACAATGGGAGCTTGTTTGATTTTATTTGTTGTATCTACTTGTTGGTTGAAATTAATGACGTTGCCCATTAGAGTGCATTTGTAAAGTCCTGTGATGAAGAGAAGTAAATATTAATGATGGCATTAGTTTACTCTAAAATAAAGATGCATTTAGAGTTTGCCACATGCCAGTATTTCACTTTAGCTGACTAAATATTTTGATGATACATTTGCAAGATGTGTGTAGGAATAGGACTGTTGGTGCTTTCAGTCCAACTTATACTGGGAGATGAAGTAATAATGAGCGATAATGGCTCTGCTTTTTCAGTGTTCTGTTGACATAAAAGATTGATAAAATCCCAAACTGCACCATGTCTGATATCACTTCCCATAATAAGGAAATGCATCACCCAGCTTTTAAAGTGTTTATATAACTGCATTGGTAACATTTTAGAGTAGTTATAGTTGTGTTATAGTATAGTTACTTCTTGGTAGTTCAAATCCTTACCAATATCAGCAAGAATGACGTTGTCAACTTTAAGGTTATAAACCATGCCAGAATTAGTTTTTTGAATCCTTGGACCTTCTGTAATTGTCTTTCCCTTAAATGTCCACTCAGAACCATTAATGTTTCCCACATTGATCTCAGGAGGCCCACATGTCAGCACCATGGTTGTACCAGTATACGTGAGCTCTGGTACGCTGATTGGTAATGGACCTTTAAAAAAAAAAAAAAGGAAAAAGAGATCAGTTGGGAATTCAGTCGAGCAAAAACTAATTTGGTTATTGTTTTTGAACTTACTGTTGAACTCTGCAGTAACTGAACCAATGACTGTGGCAATAGACTTCATTGCATCAGGGATATTTGTGTTAGCTTTAGCCACTTCAGTCGGCTCAACCTTTGTCGTCTGAACACCAAAATCTGTAATCACACTTCCTTTTCTGTAAGAACAAACAAAACATAAAGTTGTGGTGTAAATGTGTACAGAGTCCTACTGGAAAATGTTTTTAAAGCCAGAAATTCCATACCTGAATCTGTTGACAGAAACACTGATAAACCCTGTGATTCCTTTATACTGCTCCCATAACTGCGGGACAGATATGGATTTAATATCAACATTGTAACATGGGGAACAGGTAATACAAGTTACAATTGGATATGGAGTAATCAATGCACTTACCACTGACTCAATCCTTGATTTAAGATCCTTGTATTCAAGACTTGTTGAATCATTTAAGGCAGTTGAGAATGTCTTGTTTAGTTCTACCGACATCGTCACATTGAATACTGTTCATTTAAAAGAGATGAAAAATATGAGCAAAGCTATGGATAAATAGTTTCCATTTTTTTGTGATGTAAGAAAAAAGTCAAAAAACAGGACACAAAACAAAAGAAGGGACAGACCATTGTTAGTCTATTAAGCATAATGTATATTTTGTCTTCATAAATTATTTCTATGTGTTAAATTTTGAAAAGATGTCAATTGAACATCAAACTTCACATTTACAAAAGCCTTCTGCAAGTTAAAGTCCAGCAAGCTTACAACACAAAAGGTCTATCTGAGAGGCCATGTTGAGCTATTTAAATGAATTTGTATTATTAAAAAACCTTTATTATCATAATTGTTGGCTAAAACAAATATTGAAGTGAACTCAGTGACTTGGTACTATTTGGTTTGTCTTTGTAAACAATTTGTGAGATCGGGGTTGTGGCCATTCGGCGGGGGGGGGTTCTGAACAGGAAATGAACATACTGTATGTCTGGCGATTCCTCCAACGCGGGTATGACATAGTTTTGCGATGAAATCTACAAGAACAGGTGGAGCTGTTTGCCGTGACTGAACTAAGCCTCATAGTGATGACTATACTTTAGAGTAAAGAGAAGTGCTTCCACTCTTGGTTACCAGGGTAACCAGAGTACAAAGTCCCATGATCCTGCGGGCCCCGTGGTTGATTAGATGGTAAAGACATGTGGTTCTGCTGTATAGAGCGACCTGATGGGTCAACAAAGTCAGGGTTTCTACAAAATAGTCATTGCGCTTCGATAACGTGTGTGTGTGTGTGTTTGGGGGGGGGGGGGGGGGGGGGGAAGCTTATACTCTGTTTAATACGAGCAGCAGCCTAAAATCTGCTGTTTTATCTTCTTTTATATGTTGAACTGTTTTAACTGCGCTTTAATGTTTAATTTCTTGTACTGCACTGTAACTTTCAAGCGACCTTGCCTTATAACAGAAGGAAAGATAAACATGGGGGCAGTAAGTAGAAAAATGTGCAGTACAGTACAAGACATTACAGCATTATGATATGTTTTTTTAATTTGCATGTCAAGGGGTCTTACTGTCATACTGTAATAGAGCAGCAGCTGTCTACCTCAGCCATTCTAGCGGGCGGGGGCCTTGGCTGCTGCTCCCTACATGTGCATAGACAGAAGCATTGTGACGGCTTGCTAACACAAAGATCCCTTTGGGGTAGACGAAGGGCCGTGTAAAATCCCTCTCCAGAGAGAGAGGGAGAGAACGCTAAGGTGTTTAAATTAAGATGTTTTCGGTTTACACCATTATTTTATTAGTTAACGTTAGTAGTAATGTGTCTGTAGATCTTTAATAGTATATGTTTATTATTAATTATGTCTACCATTGAATTGGTTTGATATCCTGCATGCCTAATGCCCACAAATAGATCTTCAAATATATTCAAACTTAATAATGTTGCTGCTTTTGACAGCCCTATACTGTAGGATAAAGAAATGTGGAGCTCCACGGACAGGCTCAAGAACTGACAGATCAATCAATGCACTCTGAAGCCATATGTATTGGGTAATTATCGTTTTTGTGCATGTAAGGCTTTAATGCCTGAGATTCTACTCATGTCATTGTACTTGTTAGCAATCCTAACATGTTTGATTTTGAAACTTTGAACCTCAGTTCTGATGGCCACCAAACATTACAACAGGAAAGTGGTGTTTAAAACATCTGATGTAAGGTAATCACTTATAAGATATTATTTGTTAGAAAGCGATCCATAGTGCCTTTAATAAAAGAATACCTGGAGGCGCTGCTGTGGATGCAGCAGGAGCTGCCGTGGTTGTTGAGCTGCTGGAGGTGTTGATAGTGGAGACAGTGGTAGAAGCGGTTGTTGCCTTGGTACTAGTAGCTGTGGTTGGAAATGGGGTAGAATTAACCTCTGGTATGGAGTTAACTGGGGGGTAGAATTAACCTCTGGTATGGAGGTAACTGGGGGTAGAATTAACCTCTGGTATGGAGGTAACTGGGGGGTAGAATTAACCTCTGGTATGGAGGTACAATGCATCAGTTTAAACATAACACAGAATTTATAGTTTCTAATCATTATATTATAGTACAAAATATTACTGTGTCACAGCAGTGGGTTTTGTTACAACCTGGAACCTATTGGTGTCCAAGGGAATAATCTAAGAATCTTTAAATTGGTCAAATATAGAGCAAGACCACTGTAACTGAAGAGCAAGAGTTTTTGCCAAGTGTCTGACAACATTATGGAAAGGATCCCTTCAGAGCTTTTCATCAAAGATTTTGGTTAACTAGAAACAAATACACCTCCAAAACCATTATGGCCAAACTCACCAGACTCCATTTAAACAAACAGTACTTTTAGTGTGTTTACATCCAGCATAATTCCAAATATAATTAGGCAAATTAAGGATTTATTCCAACCAAACCAGAGTTGTAATCAGAGGTGTGAAAAGTATTCAGATTCACTACTCAGGTAAAAGTATGGATACTAGGGTTTAAAAAGTTTAAAAGTGTAAAAGTACCGGTTTCAAAACTACTTCAAGTATAAAAGTAGAAGTAATATAAGGGGAAAAAATGCCATCAAGGACAAAATCTTAGGCTGCGCCACAGGGGCCTATGGTGCACTACCCATACTACAGGTATGGCACATCATTTGTCAGTACTTACTTGTTGCAGTGTTTGGTGTCGTGTTAACTTTCACCACTTCTGTTGTAGTTACTATTGTTGAGTCTGAAAAAATAAATTACTTGTCATAATTCCGTACGTTAAGATGAAGATAGTTCTGACAAGTCAGTTAAGACAATAGCTGCCTTGGTATAGGAAGGAAGAGTAATGTAAGAAGGGTTATGAAGCACTCACTTGTTGTTGACATTGAGGGTGTTGTAGTGTTCACAGGTGGTGGAACAGTAGGCGTTGAGTCTGAAAAGAGCATTTTACAACCAGAGCTTGTTATTTGTTAATCATGACATTTTTTATGCAAAGTTAGCATTAATGGAGATGTTTGTGTAATGACCACTTTTCATCAACATGTTGTAAAACCAGTGTGATGACAGTGAAGATAATACTAAGGTCAATTAGTACGTTTTGGACAGATAACATTAGCTTTAGGATAATGTTACTTGTTAATATATTTTAAATTAAAGTCCAGATTAATTACTTTAATTAATTAGATTTTTATATTGGGACAATTGTTTTAGGTATTTATGTGTAACATTTGCTTCATTTGCTTACAACAAATCTGAACAACCACAAATCAACTTTTGGCGTCTCAGCATAAAGGGTTAATGGGTCCAGATTTCCCTATATCACTGAAAAACACTAACTAACTAACAGAGACAGCAGGACACCACTGAAATTTACTAATTAGTTCATTTAGTTAGATAAATTTGAAAATGTCCTCATGACAAGAGCTGATTTGGAAAATGCGGGTGTTGTAGTGCTTAGATTTGTTGTAAGCAAATAGTGTTGAGTCTGCAATTTGTATTATTATTTGACATATTTAATCATCTGTTATTGCTGACTATAAAAACCCAAATATATTACCATATATAAACTAATACATTTTCCAGATAAAACTCTTTCAAACATTTCAATAGGTAAAATTCATAATTTAGAAAGATGCCATGACGGGATTTCACTATGAAATGGTTTTATAACTGTGTCATGAATAATTCCCTTGACCTCGAGTAAAGACGAGCTCAGATCAAGTATTGTACTTTAAACTATAACACTCATTTCTAAGCACTTACTTGTTCCAGTTGTTGGTGTTGTATTAACTGTTGTTGAATCTGAAAAAGAAAAAGAACCATAATTATGTGTGTTAAACAGAGATGTCAAATCTGATAACAACTAGTTATTGAATGCTCCGTCTCCATCTTTTGAAAAACGTACTGGTGGCTGCAGATGTTGTTTCTGATGTGGCTGTGGTGGTGTTTGGATGTGTTGTAACAACAGGTGTCGAATCTGAAAACAACGTTTTATAATGAAAAAATGATCATCAAGGATGACCATATGAAAGGCATAGTCCCATCTAAATGTAATGGCCATTTTGTTACCAGATGTTAATGCTTGTAACACAAACCCAATCTCTTCTAGTCCAGATGACTTCCTATCAAGTTGGAGTACTTACTTGTTACAAATGTTGTTAGTGGTTCAAAAGTTGTAGTGTGTAAATCTATTGTTCCATTTTGGGTTGAATCTTAAAAAAAAAACATTTCAACATTATAATATAGTATTCATCTTTTAAAAATGTATAACCTTTTTATAAATGTGTTACTCATGCCGAGTTTCTAAATCACTTACTGGTTACTGCAGTTGTTGGTGAAGCTGTGGGTGTAGTAGTGTCAAGTGTTGAATCTAGAACAATACAAATATTAACATAATTTGTTTTGTGGTACAGCTTCTAGAAATTCTGTCCTGACCCGACTATAAGACGTTTTATCCCCCTATAAAAAGATTGTTCCGTAATTTGTTGGTCATGAGCAAAGGTACGTTTGGAGAAGAAAGGGGACAGAAGTTAATGAAAAGAACCTCTGTCTAACTGTTAAACATGGGGGGGGAATCAATCATGCTTTGGGGTTGTAGTGCAGCCAGTGGCACAGGGAACATTTCACGAGTGGAAGGAAAAATGGATTCAATAAAATTTCAGCAAATTTTGGACGCTAACTTGATCATCTGTGAAAATGCTGAAGTTAAAAAGAGGAGGGCTTCTACAAATGGATAATGATCCTAAACACACCTCAATATCCACAGGGGATTACATCAAGAGGCGTAAACTGAAGGTCTTGCCATGGTCTTTACAATCTCCTGACCGCAACATAATTGAAAATCTTTTGGCTGGTTACAAGAAGCGTTTCCAAGCTTTGATACTAGCCAAAGAGAGGTATTAACTCTGCAGGGTGCCCAAACCTTTGCAGATGCCATTTTTTTGTTTTCTGTTATTTTGAAAGTGTAAATGATGGAAATAAAATCTAACTTTTTGAGACATATTATAAGAATGTCTAATCTGTCATTTGATGCCTTTTGGAGATTTATTTCCATCTTTTTTGGGCTTCTTTATGCACTTAAATACAAATTTGTACCTGGGGTGCCCAAACGTTCCCGCCCCACTGTATATCTAAGCACTTACTTGTTCCAGTTGTTGGTGTTGTATTAACTGTTGTTAAATCTGAAAATGAAAAAGAAACCATAATTATGTGTGTTAAACAGAGATGTCAAATCTGATAACAACTAGTTATTGAGTGCTCCGTCTCCATCTTTTGAAAAACGTACTGG
>NC_048424.1:22888437-22889639 GCF_013103735.1 Etheostoma cragini
CCTCCTGATGGACGACACTGCCAGCCTGCTGATCAATACAGTGAGCAAGTTTAAGGAACTATTTGAAGATAATTCAGTTAAGAACTTTGACATGTAATGTGGTGCAACTGTTCTAATAGGATATTTTCAAGATTTCTATTCTACTTAATGTCTACTCTTGTCTCTTTGTCCTCCATCAGACTTCACAGCTTGTCCTAGGACAACAACCTCTCCCCCACCTACAAGTAAGACTAAATGGACAATATTTAATCATTGCACACCATCAAATATGTGTCATACCTCACTGTGAAACAAGAGATTATCTTTTCCTTCTGCCTTTTAATGTCGCCCTCTGCAGCTCCTCCAGTTTTTTATGAATACATAATTTCTGTTGAGTTAAACACCACTAATGTTACGCTAATAAATCAACTGAGGACCGTTCTGAGAAGCATCCGTTACCCCTTCAGCATCAACAACCACATACAAATCTCTGAGGCCAACATTTCTACAGGTAAGAATAATAACTGTACACAACTTGTTTGTACCATCACTTATTTTGCATACTCCGATAAAGCTCTATTGGTAACATACTACTACTTACATACTCATAATAACCCTGTTTTATCTGTTATTTTACCATCGCTGCTTTCTTGCCCACACCTTGCTTTAACATATATATATAACCTAAACATTTGTTTGGCTGTACATCAAATGTCTTCTCAAAAAGCCACTTGTTATTGTGATCTTGAAAACCACTGATGAATACGTACTGGATGTTTCCAGTGTGCTCTCCTAGCAGTGGTGGTTACCAGTGTTTATGTGAGGATCAGTATCGTTGGTCATGTGACCAGTGTTTCCTGTATGGATCCTGTGACAACATCACTGATGACACCTGTGGATGTATCAATGCCCTTCCTCCTGATGGACGACACTGCCAGCCTGCTGATCAATACAGTGAGCAAGTTTAAGGAACTATTTGAAGATAATTCAGTAAAGAACTTTGACATGTAATGTGGTGCAACTGTTCTAATAGGATATTTTCAAGATTTCTATTCTACTTAATTTCTACTCGTCTCTTTGTCCTCCATCAGACTTCACAGCTTGTCCTAGGACAACAACCTCTCCCCCACCTACAAGTAAGACTAAATTGACAATATTTAATCATTGCACACCATCAAATATGTGTCATACCTCACTGTGAAACAAGAGATTATCTTTTCCTT
>NC_048424.1:22889739-22895079 GCF_013103735.1 Etheostoma cragini
GGAGCTGCAGAGGGATATTAAAACAAACATGCGTACTGTGATATGACATGTTGGTGTTTGAAGTAGCGATTGCAATCATTTCATGTTCTTTATCAAATGCAGATAAAGAAAAAATGGTCATCAAGGATGACAATATGAAAGGCACAGCTTCTAAATTCTGTACTGACCCGACTATGAGACGTTTTATCCCCCTATAAAAAGATTGTTCTATATTTTGTTTGTCATGAGCAAAGGTACGCTTGGAGAAGAAAGGGCACAGAATTTATTGAAAATAAAAAAATAACCTGTGTCCAACTTTTAAGCATGGGGGGGGGTCATCATGCTTTAAGGTTGTATTGCAGCCAGTGGCAAAGGGAACATTTCACGAGTAGAAGGAAAAGTGGATTTAATAAAATTTCAACAAATTTTGGACGCTAACTTGATGCCATCTGTGAAAAAGCTGAAGTTAAAGACAGGATGGCTTCTACTAATGGATGATGATCCTAAACACATCTCAAAATCCACGCTGGATTACGTCAAGAGGCGTAAACTGAATGCTTTGCCATGGCCTTCACAATCTCATGACCTCAACATAATAAAAAATCTATGGATAGACCTTAAAAGAGCAGTGCATGACAGACAGCCCAGAAATATCAAAGAACTGGAAGACTTTTGGAAAAAGAATGGCCGAAGATACCTCCAACAAGAATAAAAACTCTTGGCTGTAAACAAGAAGCGTTTCCCAGCTGTGGTACTTGCCAAAGAGGGGGGGGGGAGGGGGCACAAGGTTTTAACTCTGCTGGGTGCCCAAACGTTTGCAGACGCCATTTTTTAGATTTCTGTTATTTTTTTTTTTTTTAAACGATATTTTTATTCAAGAAAGGTAACACTGTACAGGATGCATATAAATAGAAAGATTTCTGTTATTTTGAAAGTGTAATTGATGGCAATAAAATTAAACTTTTTGTGACATATTATACAAATGTCTAATCTGTCATTTGATGCCTTTTGGAGATTTATTTCCATCTTTTCTTGGTTTCTTAATGCACATTAATACAAATTTGTACCTTGGGTGCCCATACGTTCCAGCCCCACTGTCTATCTAAGAACTTACTTGTTCCAGTTGTTGGTGTTGTATTGTCTGTTGTTGAATCTGAAAAAGAAAAAGAACCATAATTATGTGTGTTAAACAGAGATGTCAAATCTGATAACAACTAGTTATTGAATGCTCCGTCTCCATCTTTTGAAAAACGTACTGGTGGCTGCAGATGTTGTTGCTGATGTGGCTGTGGTGGTGTTTGGATGTGTTGTAACAACAGGTGTTGAATCTGAAAACAACGTTTTATAATGAAAAAATGGTCATCAAGGATGACCATATGAAAGACATAGTCCCATCTAAATGTAATGGCCATTTTGTTACCAGATGTTAATGCTTGTAACACAAACCCAATCTCTTCTAGTCCAGATGACTTCCTATCAAGTTGGAGTACTTACTTGTTACAAATGTTGTTGGTGGTTCAAAAGTTGTAGTGTGTAAGTCTATTGTTCCATTTTGGGTTGAATCTGAAAATAAAAAAAACATTTCAACATTATAATATAGTATTCATCATTTAAAAATGTATAACTTTTTTTTTTTAATGTGTTACTCATGCCTAATTTCTAAATCACTTACTGGTAACTGCAGATGTTGGTGAAGCTGTGTGTGTAGTAGTGTCAAGTGTTGAATCTAGAACAACACAAATATTATCGTCATTTTTTTTGTGGTACACCTTCTACAAATTCTGTCCTGACCCGACTGTAAGACGTTTTATCCCCCTATAAATAGATTGTTTTATACTTTGTTGGTCTTGACTTTTAAATACCAATACACATCCAGAGCAACAGGTGGGGCCAAATAGCAGGAACTTCAATATCTGGAGCCGTCAATCAAAACTAACAATAACACTTCTTGTGGCCGCATGGATTTTGCAAAAATAATAATAAAATAGTAATAGTAATATCATGGTGTTCTGGTTATGTGGCCTGTGGCTGTCATTAATTTGTACTTGGTTCACTTGTAGATGTTTTTAGTTTTTCCTCTACTCATTAAATATGTTTTATTCTTCCTATTTATTACATTTCTGTCTCACTGTTCTATTTATTGATTAACATTTTTAGTTGTGCTAACTTTTAGATGGGGGGGGGAGGGGGTGTTGCAGCATTAGGAGTCTGTGTCAAAGGGGAATGTCAGCATGTATAATAACTCTGTGTGCCACTAACTTAGTGTTGCATGTGAATTGCCGTGAAGTGTTTTAGTTTAACTTATAGCATGTTTTTTTGTGTCTGCATGTTTGATTTTAATTCTGTTTGTGTATTTTTTTTGCAGGAAATGTTGGGACAGAGTGTTGACATATGTATACACACCACTACGACGACACGGTAGCCCCTCCCTTTGACGTTCCGACAGCATGGCTTATATATATCTGTGTATGGATAAATAAAGGAAAGTCCTCTAGCTACCCGCTGAGTGTGTTGAAAAGAACTGGCTTGCGTGTTACCCTTGACTAAGAGCTGCCCTTATTCCTCCCCCCGGGTCTGCCGTGGGGGTATTGCAACGCAGAGTGGCGTTGGGGAGAGAAGCCCAGGCCACCCTCGGCGGAACCGGACGCTCCTTTTGGGACCTACGTACCGAACAGATTTTCACAGGGACTTAGTAGTTGTGACAGGAAGATCGGGCTGACATTTCCATCCTTTAGTTTTTATTACCTGTTTTCTTTTAATGAGGAAAAACTATTTTATTCTTTATCTAGTAGTTTAAAATAAAGTGCTAAATTTAAGTAGCGGTCTTGTCCTGGTCCATTTTTGTCCGTGGAAATAATTGCTAGTATTTCTTAAATGGACGCATCAGCTCCCGGTGTGTCATCTGTATAGATGACTAGTTACTTGTTACATGCTATTACGGAACTCAAAGAAAAACTGAACTTAATGACGTTATGTGAGGATTTGTTTGGTGGGTTCCAGGTGAGACTGACACATTTCATTACTGCTTATACTTAAACATTTTCTAAACCTAAAATAAAGTGGAACAATTTGGACTTGTCATAAAGATGATAGAAAGTTTGATTTCACTAATAAATGCTTTTATAACTGTGCCATGAATAAATCCCTTGGCCTCAAGTAAAGTGGAGCTCAGATCAAGTACTCTACTTTATACTATAACACTCATTTCTGTGGTGGTTTGGGTGGTTTCTGTGTTTGTTTATTGGGTCCTGTCTTGTCTCCCCGTGTTTGTGTGTTGGTGTCCTCTTTGGTCTGTTGTGGTAGTCTGTCTTGTGTCACCTTGTGAGCGTCGGTATGTTCTGTTTCCTGTTTTTTGTTGATAGTCTGGTTTCCTGTTCTGTCTTGTCTTGCCAAGCTTTACTTCCTGTCTGTCTGATTGTCCCGCCCCGCCCTAATGTGATTCACCTGATGTCTCACCTGTTCCTCGTTACCTCGTTACCACTTGTATTTAACCTCTGTGTTCGCTTTGACTCTTGTCAGATCGTTTTGTCAAACTGTGTATCTGTCATGTGGTGATCCTGTTCGTATTATCGTCACTTTTGCATCCCTGTGACCTGTGTTCTTAGTTTCTTTGTTCCTGTTTTTGGTTTTCTCCTTGGACTCTGAGAATTTAGATTTGTTGGTGTTTTTGGATCCCTGTTTGTGTTTGGACTTTTTTGCCATTAAACCTCCTGCAAATTACTCTCTTGCCTGTCTCTGTGTTTGGATCCTCATCTCCTCAAATCACAACACATATCTAAGCACTTACTTGTTCCAGTTGTTGGTGTTGTAGCAACTGTTGTTGAGTCTAAAAATAAATCATTACATGTGTTAAACAGAGATGTCAAATCTGATAACAACTAGTTATTGAGTGCTCCGTCTCCATCTTTTGAAAAACGTACTGGTGGCTGCAGATGTTGTTGCTGATGTGGCTGTGGTGGTGTTTGGATGTGTTGTAACAACAGGTGTTGAATCTGAAAACGTTTTATAATGAAAAAATGGTCATCAAGGATGACCATATGAAAGGCATAGTCCCATCCAAATGTAACGGCTATTTTGTTACCAGATGTTAACGCTTGTAACACAAACCCAATCTCTTCTAGTCCAGATGACTTCCTATCAAGTTGGAGCACTTACTTGTTACAAATGTTGTTGGTGGTTCAAAAGTCGTAGTGTGTAAATCTGTTGTTCTATTTTGTGTTGAATCTTAAAATAAAAAGCATTTCAACATTATAATATAGTATTCATCTTTTAAAAATGTATAACGTTTTTTTAAATGTGTTACTCATGCCGAGTTTCTAAATCACTTACTGGTTACTGCAGTTGTTGGTGAAGCTGTGGGTGTAGTAGTGTCAAGTGTTGAATCTAGAACAATACAAATATTAACATCATTTGTTTTGTGGTACAGCTTCTAGAAATTCTGTCCTGACTCGACTATAAGACGTTTTATCCCCCTATAAAAAGATTGTTCCGTAATTTGTTGGTCATGAGCAAAGGTACGTTTGGAGAAGAAAGGGGACAGAAGTTAATGAAAAGAACCTCTGTCTAACTGTTAAACATGGGGGGGGAATCAATCATGCTTTGGGGTTGTAGTGCAGCCAGTGGCACAGGGAACATTTCACGAGTGGAAGGAAAAATGGATTCAATAAAATTTCAGCAAATTTTGGACGCTAACTTGATGCCATCTGTGAAAAAGCTGACGTTAAAGAGAGGATGGCTTCTACAAATGGATAATGATCCTAAACACACCTCAATATCCACAGGGGATTACATCAAGAGGCGTAAACTGAAGGTCTTGCCATGGCCTTTACAATCTCCTGACCGCAACATAATTGAAAATCTTTTGGCTGGTTACAAGAACCGTTTCCAAGCTTTGATACTAGCCAAAGAGAGGTATTAACTCTGCAGGGTGCCCAAACTTTTGCAGATGCCATTTTATTGTTTTCTGTTATTTTGAAAGTGTAAATGATGGAAATAAAATCTAACTTTTTGAGACATAATATAAGAATGTCTAATCTGTCATTGGATGCATTTTAGAGATTTATTTCCATCTTTTTTTGGCTTCTTTATGCACATAAATACAAATTTGTACCTGGGGTGCCCAAACGTTCCCGCCCCACTGTATATCTAAGCACTTACTTGTTCCAGTTGTTGATGTTGTATTAACTGTTGTTAAATCTGAAAAAGAAAAAGAAACCATAGTTATTTGTTAAACAGAGATGTCAAATCTGATAACAACTAGTTATTGAATGCTCCGTCTCCATTTTTTGAAAAACGTACTGGTGGCTGCAGATGTTGTTGCTGATGTGGCTGTGGTGGTGTTTGGATGTGTTGTAACAATAG
>NC_048424.1:22895179-22898765 GCF_013103735.1 Etheostoma cragini
GGAGCTGCAGAGGGATATTAAAACAAACATGCGTACTGTGATATGACATGTTGGTGTTTGAAGTAGCGATTGCAATCACTTCATGTTCTTTATCGATGCAGAGGTGTCTTCTTTGTCTTACGTGTTGGAGATGGAGAGGCAGTTGTAACAGGACAAGCTGTAAAGTCTGTAAAGATAATAACAGAGAGAAATAGATACTAAGTACAAACAATCCTGTACACTAACACTTCTTAGAAACTACTACATTCTGCTTATTTCCACACCAGACTTGGGCAATCGCTTATATATTCAAAGCAATCGTGGTTACTTGCGATCAGTCTAACAGGCTGGCCTCCTTGAACAGATAATTAGACGTAACATATGCATATTCGGACCCTCGGTAACAGTTGGCGGTGCTTCTGAGTTGCTCATAGGGTCTTACTTTGGTAGGTTGATGCAGTTACTTGTTATCTTATTCCTCAGTACAGCTGCAAATTATCCCATTTGTATTTAAACCTAGACTAGTTAACTCAAGCACTCAAAGCTCTTGTCTTCTCTTTGCAACTCTTGTCCCCTGGCAGCAGCCTAGATATTACTTTATGACATCTTAGTAGTTATAGCAAGTTAACTCAAATCCCCCCAAAAAACAATTACAGATAATACCTTTAATCGTCAAAATGTGATCCAATGGTAAATCGGCACAAGCCTGTTTCACATCGAGTTCAAAATTGAATGCTCACTGTATTGATCAGCAGGCTGGCAGTGTCGTCCATCAGGAGGAAGGGCATTGATACATCCACAGGTGTCATCAGTGATGTTGTCACAGGTTCCATACAGGAAACACTGGTCACATGACCAACGATACTGATCCTCACATAAACACTGGTAACCACCACTGCTAGGAGAGCACACTGGAAACATCCAGTACGTATTCATCAGTGGTTTTCAAGATCACAATAACAAGTGGCTTTTTGAGAAGACATTTGATGTACAGCCAAACAAATGTTTAGGATATAAGAAAAAAAGTTTGGTTACACCTTCTCATTCAATCCGTTTCCTTTATTTTCATGACTATTTACATTGTAGATTATCACTGAAGGCATCAGAACTATGAATGAACACATGTGGAATTATGTACTTAACAAAAAAGTGTGAAATAACTGAAAGCATGTCTTTTTATTTTAGTTTCTTCAAAGTACCCCCCCTTTGCTCCAATTACTGGTTTGCACACTCATGGCATTCTTTTCTTGATGAGCTTCAAGAGGTTGTCGCCTGAAATGGTTTCCCAACAGTCTTGAAGGAGTTCCCAGAATGCTCAGCACTTTTTGTCCATTTTGCCTTCACTCTGCGGTCCAGCTCTCCCCAAACCATCTGGATTTGGTTCAGGTCCGGTGACTGTGGAGGCGCAGCACTCCATCACTCTCCTTCTGGGTCAAATAGCTCTTACACAGCCTGGAGGTGTGTTTGGGGTCATTGTCCTGTTGAAAAATAAATGATGGTCCAACTAAACGCTAATCGCATGGGATGGCATGTCGCTGCAGGATGCTGTGGTAGCCATGCTGGTTCAGTATGCCTTCAATTTGGAATAAATCCCCAACGGTGGCACCAGCAAAGCACCCCCGCACCATCACACCTCCTCCTCCATGCTTCACGGTGGGAACCAGGCATGTAGAATCCATCCGGTTACCTCTTCTCCGTTGCACAAAGACACAGAGGTTGGAACCAACGATCTCAAACTTGGACTCATCAGACCAAAGCCCAGGTTTTCACTGGTCTAATGTCCATTCCTTGTTTTTCTTGGCCTAAACAAATCTCTTCTGCTTGTTGCATCTCCTTAGGAGTGGTTTCCTAGCTGCTATTGGACCATGAAGGCCTGATCCAGTCTCCTCCTAACTAACTACTGTTCTAGAGATGTGTCTGCTGCTAGAACTCTGTATGGTATTCATCTGCTCTCTAATCTGAGCTGCTGTTGATTTGCGATTTCTGAGGATTTATGAGGCTGTTGAACTTATTCTCCGCAGCAGAGGTGACTCTTGGTTTTCCTTTCCTGGGGGGTCCTCACGTGAGCCAGTTTTGTTGTAGCGCTTGATGGTTGTTGTGACTGCACTTGGGCACACATTCAAAGTTTTCGCAATTTTCCGGACCGACTAACCGTCATATCTTAAAGTAATGATGGCCACTTGTTTCTCTTCTCTTAGCTGATTGGTTCTTGCCATAATATGAATTCTACCAGTTGTCCAATAGGCTTTCGGCTGTGTATCAACCTGACTTCTGCACAACACAACTGATGGTCCCAATTCCATTTATGAGGCAAGAAATTCCACTAATTAACCCTGACAAGGCACATTTGTGAAGTGAAAACCATTTCAGGTGACTACCTCATGAAGCTCATTGAGAGAACACCAAGGGTTTGCAGCGATATCAAAAAACCAAAGGTTGGCCACTTTGAGGAATCTAAAATATGAGACCCTTTTAAGAGTTATTTCATACTTTTTTGTTAAGTACATAATTCCACATGTGTTCATTAATAGTTTTGATGCATTCAGTGAGAATCTACAATGTAAATAGTCATGGAAATAAAGGAAACGCATTGAATTAGAAGGTGTGTTCAAACTTTTGGCCTGTACTGTAGGAGTTAAAGCAAAGTGTGGGCAAGAAAGCAGCGATGGTAAAATAACAGATAACAAAGCGGTGTTTTAACAGTCCCATATCTGAGTTTGGTGCGCCACATTTTGCGTGGGATAAGTTAAGTCTGTTTTTTATTGAAGTTACTGATATTAACTCTGCATATGATTCCCAAGCTTTGCTGTATGATTGCCAATACAACCTTGAATCACTGAGATGCCGATTTACACAAGACTAATATTATATCACACTTCTCTGTTTGGTGAAATATGGTGGGTAATTTGCAGTGGAATTTTTATTTGACAAATTACAGACATGGGAGATTTACACAGAATTAAGATCAGCACCACCTCCACAATTGTAACAAATAATTACAGGCCCCCAGGTAATACAGGTATGGTACCAGTGGAGCTTTATGAGAGTATCCAAAATAAATGATGGCACAAACAAGTTGTGTGCAGTTATTATTCTTACCTGTAGAAATGTTGGCCTCAGAGATTTGTATGTGGTTGTTGATGCTGAAGGGGTAACGGATGCTTCTCAGAACGGTCCTCAGTTGATTTATTAGCGTAACATTAGTGGTGTTTAACTCAACAGAAATTATGTATTCATAAAAAACTGGAGGAGCTGCAGAGGGCGACATTAAAAGGCAGAAGGAAAAGATAATCTCTTGTTTCACAGTGAGGTATGACACATATTTGATGGTGTGCAATGATTAAATATTGTCAATTCAGGCTTACTTGTAGGTGGGGGAGAGGTTGTTGTCCTAGGACAAGCTGTGAAGTCTGATGGAGGACAAAGAGACAAGAGTAGACATTAAGTAGAATAGAAATCTTGAAAATATGCTAATAGAAAAGTTGCACTACATTACATGTAAGAGTTCTTAACTGAATTATCTTCAAAAAGTTCCTTAAACTTGCTCACTGTATTGATCAGCAGGCTGGCAGTGTCGTCCATCAGGAGGAAGGGCATTGATACATCC
>NC_048424.1:22898865-22908998 GCF_013103735.1 Etheostoma cragini
GGGGTAACGGATGCTTCTCAGAACGGTCCTCAGTTGATTTATTAGCGTAACATTAGTGGTGTTTAACTCAACAGAAATGATGTATTCATAAAGAACTGGAGGAGCTGCAGAGGGCGACATTAAAAGAACAATTGTAAAACCTTAAATAAGTTTGAGAAAATAGAAGCACAATAGACATCAAATGCATCCTGGTCATGTGCTTTCTGATTAACATCAGCACTGACTTCTGAGCTTTACCTGTTGATGGTGAAATTGTTCGAGGACACACTGAAACGTCTGTTGAAAGAAAGAAAGATATGCTGATGAAGCAGTGTCTACTTTTGTCAAAATAAGCAGGCATGAGGTATTAAAGAAGAAGAAAGACCCCCATGAGGACTCACTAATACAAAATAACTTGCAAACAGGAATGTAGCAAAGGAGAGTCACTTCGACACACTTTGTACCAAGCAGAGCAATGTTTTACATATTAGAAAAAGTGAATGTGGGCAGTAAAACTGGGATGACCATAGCTACTCACTTTGATGGTGTATTGACTGACAGTACAGTCCATCTCTGGGAATAGCTTTGATGCAGCTACATGTGTTGTTTGTACTACCATCACATTCCCCATAGACAGCACACTTGTCACAAGGCCAAAGGTAGTCATCCTCACAGCGGCACTGGAACCCAGTCACATCTTGGCTGCAAACTTTAAAAACAACACCATATTTAATCTCATGAAAAGGTGACTCTTTTAAGAGAGTCACTAAAACAATTTCTACCATCTATTTGTTCTCACCTGTAGTGATATTAGCCTCTAAGATGGTTATTTGGCTGCTGATTGGGACGGGGAAAGTTATTGTTTTCAGGTCTTTTCTCAGTTGATCTACGTTTGTCGTGTTCACCTCAAGGGAAATCTGGTATTCATACACAACTGAAAGTACTGTTGGAAAAAACAGTGTAATTAAAAAGTATTTTTGCTAAATGAAGACTGCATACTGTATACTGTTCTGAACGTTAAAGATTGAACTGCCATGCTCATATTTGGTTGCATAAGTTTCCACATGGAATGGAAACATAAAGATGCTGTTGAAATGTAAAGGTATACTTTTAATAAGATGCCTTAAATTAGCATAAAGAAACCCTTTAATGTCTCTATTACCTTTCTTGGGCTGGCAGGATTGCCCATTGGCAGGGATACTGTTGATACACCCACATGATTCGTCGGTGATCTCATCACACGCCCCGTATGTAAGACAGTTATTATAGGACCAAGCATACTGGTCCTCACATGTGCACTGGAAGCTGGTACCATTAGGATAACACACTAAACCACACAAAAACACAAGTAAGGAAAAAAAGAGAGCACAAACTAGTCTGCAAATAAAGCTATGCAGTAGTTTCAAAGATCATTTCATATTTCACACTTGGTTGAGAACTATGAGGAAACAGAACACACCTGTCAGATTAATCATTGATTGCCCACACATGTTTGGTCCCTGCAGTCACTGGGCCCGGTAGGTTCCCCTATGCTGCCCAGCAACTGCAGGTTGTTACCACACAGGACCTTCACCCAGGAAACCACTTTTGTGTTTTTTTTTAATCCCACCTACAATCTTTCCTTAAACTTAAACAAGGGGTTTTACCCCTTTACGTAAAAAAATTGACGGCTAGGTTCCTGACTGTGAGCATTAAAAAGCGGCTTTAAATTGCAGATGCTGTATCACTTCCTCCAGATATCTGGAGTTAATAGGTAAGACATTACACTGTAAGCACTTGGAAGAGGGCAGAGTTCACTGGAAGTAGCACCCACAGTGTTCTGACCAGAAGACGCTCCATTCTTACCTGTGGTGATGTCAACGTCTGTGACATTCACAGTGGGACCCAAGGCCAGGGTAAAGCTGCCGTTGTGCAGGAGGCTCCTAAGGTAGTCCAACGTCTCAACAGTGGTGACATTCAGCTCCACATCCACTGTGTACTCAACCGGAGCCAACAGCGCTGGGTGAAAAATACAACATGATGTATTAGGGACTTCGTTAGGCATGGGAAGCCAGTTAGGGATCATGGATTGCTCACTACAGTAACGACTCTTTTTGGTTGGTCGGAGCAGAGTAATGTAAAAACTCCACATTTATTAATCAGCTTTTGTAATTGTTTATACATTTATTTATACTTTTGTCTTTTGGGATTTATTGAGAAATTGTGTTTCTGTGTTCTGCTATCCTTTCTTATAATAAAAATTGATGAATACAGTTTGGACTTACCACTCCTTTTCTCCCTGGTGTGAGGTAGAAAGTCTTCTTCTCCATTTTGTACCTGAGACAACAGATAACAGTTTCAAATAATTGCTTTGTGTCAATAACAAAACCTGTCATCCCATATTTTCTGTTAAGAATTGTAAATATAGTCGACCTACCGGTAAAACCGGACTTGAACATTCAATGAAGTTCCTTGTTTCCAAAATAGTAAGTGTCAATAGAAGGGAAAATATGGTCAAGCCATTCTTAGATATTGCCATTCCTTTGAAAAAGATTGAGAGGGATAGAAAAAACAAAAATTATACAATGATACCATCAAGCTGTACTTGGTGCATTGTTTCCCAGCCTATGATTATATTGCTAAACAGTCACATGAACATGAAATTCTTACACATTAGTCATAACTCTACTATTCACTAAACAACTGAAAGTCAAGTCAGTTATTAATGCATTGGGGGTTTCTGAACATAATCATTTTCTCATGACATCAGTCAGTGCGTTCACCCCGTTTCAAATGCCATGTACACGCCTTAGATCTTCAAAACGGAGTACTCATAACCAGGTTAACACTCCTTCCGTAACTAGTGGTAACTTATGTTCCATGATACTGACACCTGACCAGCTCTAGTTGTTCTGCTGACTCAGAGCCAAGCCATAGTGACATAGATATCAGACATAGTTTGCAGCAGTGTTTTTTAAGAAAAAACACCAACCTCATATTGCATTCCAGTGTACACACCTCTAATGGCTTGTCCTCTTCAAGTTAACTTTAACTACATTGGACAGGGAATCTCCCACATTGTCTTGGCTGAGTCAACGAGATCCAATGTTGCTGGATGGCAAAACAACAGAAGATCATTTTTAAGATGAGATTTAAATGTTCAGAACTGGAAGTGAGTGAGAAATGCATTAAGATTCTTAAATGAAGATTTGTGTGCACTTAAAGACGACTCATAGTGCTGTAAATTACCATGGCACAAAGACATGTTGAGGAGACATTTTAATAGTCCTTTTTATGAGTTGTGAGTGTTTATTTAGATTGTTTTTATTTCATTAAACTCTTTACCCGGGCAAATCATTGAGAACAAATTTGTCATCATGTTTTAGTCCTAGCACTACCCGGACCCTTTTTTGGGCAAATATCCCACATTAACATAACATTTCATTCAACTAAAGTGTGTGTCATAACTTACATACCTCTACGGCCCTGTTACTCTAAATTTTGCCTTTCACTGCAAAGACCGTGAGACAGGGCCATCAAATAGGAACAAACATCACCAGATTACTGAATGCTCATTTAGACCTATGACTAATGTTGATAGGCCAATATACACTTAATAAACAGGGTTACCTTCATTATGAGTCTTCAATATTTTTCCTTTTCTTAAATGTACCCTACCTTCCTCTTCAGGGACCGTTCAGTATTTATGGAATGGACCACCGGAGGAAAATAGGGGAGGGGATGGTCATCCAACCTTTTTTATTCATGAAAACGGCAACATTACATGTAGCTCTCTCAGTCTCGACCCCCCATCTCTAGCAGAGGGCTCCCTCCCTGTTTAGTCACCCAGACAGACAGCTGACCGTGCAATTTCCCAAACTGGATAAATCCCTAGCACACATACGAACAGGAAACCGCTTTGCTAGTTCCATCGTGTGGCAACTAAGACATCTGCTGAACAAATAATTGTATTAACCGCCATGATTGCCGGATTGTTAAGTTCAAAAACATTTAAAATACCAACATACGAAAAGTCAAAGCTCGCAGAAAGCACACGGCCTGGAGGGCATGAGATGGGAGGCCTCCAGGCTGCAGCCATAGCGACCTAAACATCCTTTTGGCCTTGGTGATTATTTGTGAAATTGTGCCAACGACGGCCTTTTCAACTCATTAGAGGAGGAAGAAGCAGCCCGCACGCTCCCAAACTGACGCTGGTCTGAGAAAGGGAGTTTGAATAATGTTAAACTGAGGAAGCCTAGTGAGAGTCCATAGCAACCACTTTACAAGTGGAACTTGTCATTACCCATAGTGCTTTGTTGAATGGTCTCAATGCTTTCTAGTTTTATTTACAGGAACTAGAGGAGTACCTTAGTATTTGAAGTAATGCAGTAATGCAGTGAACATTTAGGTTTGCAGTGAACATTTAGGTTTCACACTTATTGTGCTACCACAACAATGTTAGTGAGTAAATCTAGTGAACTGGCCCGATAATAATGCAGTGTGATGTGTAAGATGAGAAGACAGAGGTTAGTCATGAATGTCATGGTTGGAATAAAACACAGGCTATCTGTAGATCTTTGCCAAGCGCCAACCAGAACAGTAGGCATCAACACATTGTTGGGGGGGGGGGGGGGGGGGGGGGGGGGGGGGGGGGTTATGCCTTTTTCCCCAATCATTTTAGTAAGTCATAGAAAAATGTGTTGCTGGTCAAATCTTTTTTGCAAACTCCTCCAGTAGCCCCTTAAATTAAAAATGAATAATCCCATAGTTTAATGTGCTCCCGTAATGCTAACTTTTCTTCCTTTGCTAGTTATTATGATCTAATTTGTATTATTTAATTTCATTCTAGTGACAGCTTGTAATGCTGGTGAGCCAGTCATTTTATTATTACCTTTCAGAAGATAATGGCGACAGCAAACTTTTGAAAATACAAGTGTAAATACTATGAAAAGAAATAAATCTAAGGTCAACCTGCAGAAATGTTACATGAATCCAACATTGGGTATATTCCTGCTTTTAGAAACACAAATTTATGGGATTTATTTTGACCCACTTTAAATGTTAAATAATAAGTGTGTATTAGTACTGCCTCAGTCAACAAAAGCATTGGTAACACTAACTCAACAATGTATAATAATTCAACCCAAAAAACACACAGCAAATACTGCGTGGTCAACAAAGAAGAGTCAAAGCTAATCAATAGAGTGTCCGGGGAAACTATTTTACTTTAACTTCAATAATTTCACACAATTATGGTTTGTTGAAAAGGACCCATATAACATTATAAAAAATCCTGAAAAACACCAACACAAAACAAAAAATGTCCCAACACATTTTCACAAACATGGAAATGAGCCAACGTCCTTACCGCAGCCTCCTAGCGTCCTCTGTCTTGCGCTGTATGTCCACTCTGTGTGTCATTACAAGAAGCCTGTGAGTAGGGACTGTCAACCTGCAAATGGAACTATGGGAAACATGCTGCGTGGATCACTTCCTGAAACATAATAAGGGACACATGGTGCTGGTATTGGCCCAACAGGTTTAATTGTTCCCTCGGCTTCCTTGTCTGATTTTATCAGTTTGGCTCTGTACCTGTAAGTATTTGTGAAACAAAGAAACAATCTCACAACAGGTAAGATAGATACAAATAGTTTTTAAAGAAAAAGTTAGATATGTTTTTCCTAAATAGTTCATAGGAGAGCATTAGAGAAATTTGCATTGGCAGCAACTTATAAATACGGTTAAGATGATGACACGAAGCAGCAGGGAGACAGTGACTCTGTGTACCAAAGTAGCAGCTGTTTGAAGTAATCCACTGCGGGAGGTGGGACAGACTAGTTACTGCACAGGTGACTCACTTTTATTCTGAAAACTGAATTAAAGTATTATTATGATGATTATTTAGGTATAGCCAAGAAATTACACCTTCAAATATTAAGCCTGCTGGAAAACACACAAAGCCAAGCCCAAACAGTCAGTGGACTTAAGCAATACTCTTAACCCTTAACAGCCCACAGCAGACAGCACACCTCCCAAATCTCAGCTATGCAAACAAGCTGATTGAATGTATGAGCAGCCCGAGAAGCATGAGGGAAGACTGAAGCTAAACACTGACTTACACTTCTCACCGTCCTCTTCACTCTTTCACCTCCACTCTTTTCAGTGTTTGTGTTTCCTCTAGTCTGCAGTTAATCACCGTTTCAGACACTTGTCATCATGTTGTCATCACCTCACGGTCCACTGTAGGCACATTTACCCAGCTATTTAATGGGTAACACTTTATTTGAAGCGGTGTGCATAAGACTGAAATGTATGTGCCGTTACCATGACATGACACCCGCCATGAACACGGAGCATGTGTGAATCTTTATGACATTCTGTCTATGACGTCATTTTCTTTGCAACATTTCATATTGTTTGAATGGAAATGTCTTTGTAATGACAACTTGGCATTAACCCAAACAATATAGCATGTCATAAATGTGCCAAAGCTACTTATCAAATTGAAAGGAAGTACTTAATGTGTTAGCCTTACATGGTCTGCCGTTCGGCCTCCTGACTCGGAACTGTTTCTAGGTGCCCAGCCCCGCTGGGGGGTCTGTGTAGAACCACTGCAGGATACTGCCTGGGAAACACCTGTTACTGTCATCAGTTTAGCTGGAGTTAAAGGGTTAGGAAGGGGTGTCACTCCCCGATGAGAGTCCAGTCAGACCAGCTCTTGTCGAGTGCAGATCTGAGTCGCGCATGCTCAGATTTAAACCATTTACAGCATAACGTGTCACACTGACGTTTGTGAAACCCAGGAAATAATCAACTTTTCTCATGAAACAATAACAAACAATAACAGAAAATGGGAATCACTTCAGAAACGTGTCAACTATCTATGGTTGTTTGGTTGCTAACGTTAGCGCTAAACACCGTTCAACTGACAGCCTGTGTTGTGTCTGAAGCTAACCGTAGCTTGGTCCGTTTCTCGTTAGTATCTCGGAGGCTACTTGTTACAAAGTGACGCATAAAATTAATGTAATCATAGCGCAAGATTAATTTAATTAATTAGTAACTAATCAATTTTAATATAAGCCATTGTATTTGAAAGATATGTATAATATAAAAAAGTCTTTAGCGGTTACAATTATGATCATTAAACTGGAAAATCAGAAATCTCAAACTTCTAATTTTCCAAGTGATGTTCAGTGACAGTAAGTGGCCTTCTCCTGAATCACTTCATTTTCCTTTGATAGAGTTCATTTGAATTGGGCGGTTGAAGATGCTCGTCAGGGCCCCGCGCCCAGACTCAGAGACACAGAACAACGCTTGGATGTTCTTTCATTTAGCACGATCTTTGCTGGACGGCTTGATTATAGTAAATCACTGGGACAATTCAGAGTCAATAATGATAATCATTATCATTGTTATTATTACAATAATAATTAGTAGTAATTAGTAGGAGTATTATCAGAATTAAGTTGGAACCACATTGTCCCAAGTAGTTGTTTCAGGAAGCCAACAAGGGAAATCAAGAATGTGGAAAATGCAGCACCTTTTGCCCTGGCTTGTTCTCAACATATTTCTGCCTGAGAAAATGATCCTTCAGTGAACACTTATTTATTTTGTGTGTTTTTTGTGTCAGTCCTCAGAGCTTGTTGTGAGCATCTAATATGCTAATTTAAAGTCCTATACAAAACCTGTCAGAGCAGTTAAGCATCTTTAATGGGTTATGAAAGATGAAAACATGGTTGGCTGTGTTTGGCTTTATCATGCTGTAGGTAATGCAAGTGGCTTGGAGTTTAGTATTGTGGCGAGTTTAATCCCTCAGTCTGCATTGTGTCCGGGAAAATAACATTAGTCAGGGCACTCAACCGCTTCTTGATCCCCTATTGTGTTAGTCTCAGCATCAGACTTCCCTTTAGCTGCAGCGCTGCTGTACACAGCGCTAACATCTACATACCTAAAGGAGAAAGAGCCACCAGTCAGCATCAAGCCTGAAGAACTTGCTCTGCAGGTTTCACATCTCTACCAGTAAGAATCCAAGAATGTAAGCTACTCAGAACACGTCATTTTCCCCTGTCAGTCAGTGTGTTTTCTAACCAGAACAAGGTCTTCATGGCCTCTGGGCAATGTTTGAACAGTACTGGAATTGTGCAAGCAAAGAGTAAAAAACAGGGTACCCTTTTTAAAACATTAACAGGAATTTATTTTGACCCACTTTAAAGTCAATAAATAATTGTGTATCACTATTGCGATTGTCAGTCTCCAAAAGCGGTGGTAACAATCCCACTGAGCCAACAATTTACAATAAATTCACAAAAGCACCCAGCAAATACTACACAGCCTAAGTCAACAAAGATGCAGATGAGTCAAAGCAAACTATTTCACTGTAACCTCCATTACCCAACTCACATTTGCGAAGCTATGGTTTGGTGACAAGGCATCATAGAAATCTTTACATAATTACAAAAGCGTTGACACTGTAAACAGTAGCTCCCCTCCGTGGGTCCATTCCTGAAAAACACCAACACTAAAAAACACCAGTCCCAACACATTTTAACAAACATGGAAATCAGCCATGTCTTTGAAACAGCTTCTTTTTATCTTCTCTCTTCAACTGTGTGTATCCACTCTGTGTGTTTAGGAAACACACTTCATTCCAGAAGCCTGCGTGTACAGGCTGTCAACCAGCAAGTGGCACTCTGGGAAACTTAGCAGGGGGGCACACACTACCGCCTGTGGCTCAACAGGTTGGCTTTAGCTTTCTCACCTGATTGTATCAGCTACTGTATGTTGGATTGTACCTGCATGTACAATTTATGTGAAACAAAGTCATCGTCGCTCATTTTTCCCTAAACAACTCATAAGATAATTAACATAGAAAGTGGCAACAGCAGCAACTTGAAACCCCAGTTAGAAGGTGAGATGATAACACAAAGCACCAGGGAGACCTGTTTAAATAAATCCATCCACTGCAGGAGTTGTAGCAGTCGGTTAATGCACAGGTGACTCACTTATATTTAACAGATATCAAATGATTTCATTATAGTCCAGAAATGACACCTTAAAATATTAAAGCTGCTGGATAAACACTCAACGCCAAGTCAAAACAGTCAGTGCACTTTAACAAGACTGAGTATGTCTACATGCAGAAGAAGATTCCTCTATTATTTTGTCATATTCAGAATTTCATACTGGTCATCTAAACAGCATATTACGTTTGGTTATTCCGAGTTTAGTATTTTCCGGTTAAGACGTGGGTTATGCTGGTATTATTTGACTTTTAGGAGCAGTCTTTGGAGTTTTTACCACAGTTTGCAAGATAGAGAACCATCTCCAAAAGAAAATGAGAAACTACTTTTAAATATTATAAATGGATTGTTCTTATGTAACACGTTTCTAGCCTTAATGACTCCAGAGCACTGTGACATAGTACAGGAACATTCACACACTGGGGCCAAGGCCGCCACATAAACACTCACCCACGTTTACAGTCTGATGGTTCAGCGTCGGGGGTAACTCAGGGTTCAGGGACTTGCCCAAGGACACTTGGACCTGTATTCTGGGACAGGTTTTTCTGAAAGGACGTGTTTCTAGGGACTGTCTTTGTCTGCTGGCTTGTAAGGAGATAAGAAATAAAACGTAACAAACAACAATTGTGACTTGTCGGTTTAAATGATGATGGCCAGGGGATCAAACCACCAACCTTCCAATAGGCAGGTGGCCTCTCTACCACCGAGCCGCAGCCACGGGAGGGAGGTCGTATGTAGAGAGATGCAGGATGGGCCTAGGTTGTGAGGGGTTTTACTTGAGCAGAAGGTTTTTGAAATAGCTAGTGTAGCTGGAAGAGAACGGGGTCAGACCATGTGGTCCGGGCAGCAGAGTTCTGAATGACTTCAAGCCTTTTAAGCCTGGTTAACAGTCAGTGTCAGTTCAATTTTATTTATACACTTTACAAACTTTACACATAGAGTAGAGCTAGACCCCACAGCAGATGGTTGTGGTCTGTAGCCAGCCCTACAGGAGGTAGATCTGGACCAGTTGGTTGTAGTCTGAGGCCAGTCATACAGGAGGTAGATCTGGACCAGTTGGTTGTAGTCTGTAGCCATCCATACAGGAGGTAGATCTGGACCAGATGGTTGTAGTCTGTAGCCAGCCATACAGGAGGTAGATCTGGACCAGATGGT
>NC_048424.1:22909271-22931421 GCF_013103735.1 Etheostoma cragini
GGTTGTAGTCTGAGGCCAGCCATACAGGAGGTAGATCTGGACCAGATGGTTGTAGTCTGAGGCCAGCCATACAGGAGGCAGCTCTCTGGGTCTCTAAGGTTTGACATAAATGCAGATATAAATGTAAAAAAAAATGATTTTCAAATATTGTATTTTATTGTGTGTCCTACAGACCGATGTATTCTGCAGCCTATTTTGCCGTCGTTGTTGCTGATTGTTGTCTTTGCTATGATCAAATCAGTATGTTTATGTTCATGGGAAACAGACATGTGTACAGACAAGGCTAGCAGCAGCGCATTAGCCACGTTTCTGCCGCCAGGCAACAGAAACGCCACGCTCCCACAACGCTTCCAGCGTGGAGCCGGCCTTAAGCCTCCCGACGAGACCAGTTGAAACCTGCCCGTCCAAACCACTGGGACCAGACGGTGTCTCATCTCCTGCCACGTCCTACAAATGCTTGTTCCCCGGAGTCCTTGTGTTTTCTCTCCTCGCAGCCTGCCTTGGGTTGGGGTGGCACCTACATCATGGTGGCAGTTGCCTGACCCCTCCTACATCCTTTTACCTCCTGCAGTGCCCTGCTACGCCCTCAACTGCTACAACGATTATTTCTAGTCATAGTTCCATTATCTTTATTGTTACTATAATTACCACTGTTCATCATACCAGTTGGTATGATGAACAGTGGCAATTATAGTATGTTATAGTATTATAATCATTGCTATTATAGTAACAATAATTATATGATAACAATGATTATATGATTGTAGCAGTTTAAGTCCGAGCTGGTCCACCTAGATCAGTCTGGAGATGAACACTCATCTGTTCTCTCCATTCAGCCTTCATCCTACTCTCACGGAGGGGTGCCTTCTTGTTACTGGACAAAAACTCTTTCCCACACACACACACACACACACACACACACACACACACACACACACACATTTAGGTCGGGGTATCTGTGTATTGTAACTTCCTTGTCTGCTTATCTTTCTGGCACATAATGCATTCTTCTGCCATAAAAGGATTAAACTATGGTTAAAGGCTTAGGTTTGACCTTCTATGCCTCAGTGATATTTCCATGAACCATTTCCTCAATGACTGCCCACAGCTCTTTGGCAACGTGCACTAATACGACTTTAACTGTATTCTACACTGCCTAAATGCTTTTTTGGGGGGGGGGGAATTGTTGGGTCTTTGTAAATTATAGAGTGAGGTCTAGACCTAGACCTCCTTCTGTGCCCTGAGGTAAATAAATAAAATTGAAATAACGACTCTTTTTTCTTCTTCTAACTTCCAACTTTCAGGTATTTTTATGGCTTGACATGTCATTTTTTGCATCTAAATATGAATGTGATTAGCATTGGTAGTGATATTGAGATGCTTGCTACAGTTGCATGTCTAGAGATAAATTGGCAAAAAGCCCATTTTCCTGAATGTGATTCTTGGTGCTCCCTCTCCTGAGTCACTCTCTAGCTCGCTCGACCACATCACCTGCTCGTTGACCCTCTGTCTAAAACTCTTCTATTTTGACCAGTTGACAGTTAATAACCATTTATTTTTTATTACTACTATTTAATCCAATTCAATTTAATTTATAGTGTCAAATCATAACAGACATGATCTCAGGACACTCTCAGCGGCGAGGAAAAACTCGGCAGAAACAGGCAGAAACGTGGGACGGAAACCTGGATCTTAGCGGCCTTCTGTCTCCCCTGGTTGGGGAGAGAGAGAAGAAATATGACTCATAATAGTAGTGGGTATTATGGAATGACATGAGGAAGTGGTAAGCATTTTTCATTTTCAGCTAAGAAGCGTATACACCTCAAACACGTCATGATTTAGTTTTGTAAGTTAAACCGGGGACACTAGTCCTAGAGCTTTTCTCATTAGAGGTTGAGACCGCCCCCAATGGTCTGATCCTAGAATCACCCCTGCAGCTACTTCATACTGTACTCCATACACCTCAGAGGGGGATGTTGTAATGTTCATTGAACTACATTTATCTGACAGCTTATTCTTTATTGCTTCAGGCTTGTTTTGGCGACAGCTTCTTGAGTTTCAGATACAATAAAAACTATTGAGGAAATATTCCTTTGACATTGATCCAGTATTAAACGAGATCTCTGCAGTTGGCAGCAGAGAAACAAGCTACAATGGAAGTTAATAGGCTAATTGTCCAGCTTGTATTTACTTTCATAAAAGTGCTCGTTTTGCTGCTGACAGACTCAGATAAATATTCTAAGTTTCTGACAACATTATGGAAAGGCTTTCTAAGGAGGTCGACTTTTCTATTCATTCAAAAGTACATGCATATTAATAGCGCTCAAGATTAACGTAAAAATTGTCCTGAGTTTTCCTTTAATTTGCAAAAACAGCTGTGAATAGAACCATGGCTACTGATTAAAGTTTAAATTACTATGACTTACTGTATACTTTAGCTTTTTATCTTGCTATTAGCCAGCTACAGGTACATTGCTGTCATTTATAACTGGCTTTTCATACAGGAACAATTGGTCAATTCACAATCACAGAGAAACACAGGAATTGTAAGGGTCAAATTATTTCAATTGAGATGGACAGACAAACAGGAACGCATATGAACTGTCCTTGGACACTGTAAGACCTGCAACATGGCTGCCAGAGAATATATGATATGTTCCATCTTCTGCAGCGCTCTATTCTACTCTGTCACATAACCCATCCTTTGTGGATTGGTGGAAATAAGAGACATCTTTGTGACTCTTGGCAGGTTCTCGGTTTGTTACGGTGACCTCCACACACCCACGCACCCACACACCCAAATACACATCCAGTGAATTCACACAAGCCAGCTGCAGTCATCTTGATCAAAAACGGCAGATCCCTCAATGAAACAATGTAAACAGAGCCACACTGACCATCTGTCGTAGGTAGTTATGTTAGTTATAAATCACACTAGAGACTGAACTTGTATGTGTGTGAAAAGATTTGATTGCATGTGCATAGGTCACAAAGGTTGTACACATGCGTGCATTCTTAGTTATTAGACTAGGAATTAGGAAGAGAATGTACTATTATGGAAACATGTCGGTAGAACGGTATGGGGGTATTCCGTGTTGTTGCTTCAGTTTCAGGGTATTTCAGGGTGCTGAGTCACTGAGCTTTCCTTCTGTGACAAGTCAGAATGTCTGCCAGTGTTTCTGTCAACATGCTTGTTTTCAGTTATTTTATATTCAGTATTTCCATCCCATCCAGCTTGTATAAATTATATTTGGAGCCACCACGTGGAGCACATCCAGTATTGCAGTTATATCCAGTTATTGTCTGCCTACAGTCTACGTTGAGTCCTCGGTTGGCCTTCCTGTGGAGTTTGCACGTTCTCCCTGTGGGGTTAATCTGGTTGGTCTGGTTTCCTCCAAAACCCCCAGGGTGCTGTAACAATGGCTGTCCTGATCGGATGGGTTTACTGCAAGGTCTGATTCTTACGCACGTGTGACAATACATAATGAACTTCAGAGGTGAGAAGTATTCCAATCATTTCCTTAAGTAAAATGACTAAAACCACACTGTAAAAATACTTTGTTACAAGTAAAAGTCCTGCATTGCAAATGTTACTTAAGAAGAAGTATGTGTCATCAGGAAAATGCACTAAAAGTATTGAAAGTAAAAGTACTCAGAATCTGGAAACAATTTCTGTTTAATAGTCTAATCATTTGATCATTTACATCGTCAGCTGTACTCGTAGGCTGTTGTATTGTAAAACATTGTATTTTATAAACTACATGTGTTTTGTGAGCAACAATCTTAAATTGTAAAGTAACAAGAAACAAAGCTTTCAGATGAATGTAGTGGAGTAAAAAGGACAATGTGTCTCTCTGAGATGTAGCGAAGTAGACAGTGGCATAACAAGACGCAAGTAAAGATCAAGTACCTCAAATTTGTACTTAAGTACAGTACTAGAGTAAATGTATTTAGGTACATTCCACCACTGATACACTTTGAACAAGCGTTTTCGAGCAAGCTAGCCCCATGTGTGACCACTTCTCTGGGATTACCCTGATCTCAAGGGAAAAATCTAATTATGCATCTTCTTATGTTTTCCCTGTTATCAAAAAACGAGTTGGTTCAGGTTTTTATCACGTAGAAAAATGTGAATAAGTGACAACTACACACAGGGTTATGACAAATGCTTTGAGCTTTAATTGGTTGATTTTAAGAGGTTACATAGTAGTAAACGTACTGGTTACACACGTGAAGTTTGATGAAATCATCCACTCGCACCACATGTGCGTTTCACACCTCACCGTCGTTCTGTCAGACTTCCTTAGAAAATAAAGCACATACCCTACAGTTCTGGGCCCCCACAGCATCGTGGAGAGCCAGCTCACACATTTCCAAATGCATCATTGTCAACATCCCAAATTTCAACAGCAGCACAACTTCAATCTTCTTCATTCAGTCCGGAATACTTGGGGGAAACGTTAGTCCGGGGTAAAGACCCCTGTGTTAGGCCAACCGGTGAGAGTTCAAATCTAGCACCACAGGAGCTTTGATAGTAACTGGCTTGGTGAAAACAGAGTCCATCATTTGCTGCTCTCATGGCGCCTGCAAAATCGTCTCCAAATGAGTTTCTGGTGGTGTTTTTAAAGTTTATTATTAGTTTAGGAACGTTGAACTTGGAAGGAACTTAAGGAGAACATTATTTCTTCCTCAATTAAACACAAGTAGACAGACTTCAAGTAAAGTATGGAGTATGCATCTTACATCGCAGCCAGGTCATCTTGTCACGCCAAGCCTGGGGGAATACATCAGAATGCCCATTAAAGCATCAGATACAAAGAAGTCAAGACAGGATAACAAAGAGATGCTACAAGAACATAATAAATCAAACTAAATGTAAAAAGCATTCCAACAAAACCAACTTAGTTAACAGCATTTCAGAATAAAAGACAATGAAGGACCCAGAAAATACATGTCTGCCTCTCCAAAAGAAAAGAGAATTAGTGCATCATTGTTACATTTCAATACTTCATAGAGCATGTAGCAACATACCACTGCATGACAGAAATCACTTGTATTCTATAATGTTTTACTATAGCACTGAAACACCCAAGACACCCAAACATGATGCTCCAAAATGTATCCGGAACACTTCATCAAAGCTGCATGTGTTGAGGCGGACGGGGCGAGCTAGCAGAGATCTGAATGTGCGTACTGCTAGAATTATTTCTTCTATGAGTCCAACAGTGACAGAGCTTCCAAAGCCACATATCCAAACTGTTTTAGATATATGGTTTGGTTTCAGAGAAGGGGTGGGGGGGGGGGGTTAAACACTGCACTCTTCATGTTCAGGTCATTGTTCATTTTGGAGCCTTCTCCAAAATCAAACAGTTCCGAGGAAAAGCCATGTATCATAATATTAGATTAGGTAAATATTGCTCCACTTTTGTTATATTGGATTATTTAGATTTTTAATCCAGAATTCTTTGATATATGGCTTTTGTTCCACAGCAGCAGGTCAGCCTTCTAATCTAACGCTGCCCCCTGCTGGTCTGGCGGAGTGCTTACAAAGAGACCCATGGATGATCTGCTCCGAGAACAGGCAACTGGAGGGGGTGGGAAGAAAGAATTAGGGACCAGGTCAGGCCCATGACTTAAGAAACAAGTTATACCTCGGCAACATATCCGAGAGTCTGGTCTACAAAAACCCTAAACCCCAAAGATAATATCAGTGGTATTTAGAGTGACATCTTATTCGCTATTTTCTGTGTAGTTTCCTTTCTTGCAATCATTTAGCAATACCCACCGTGCTAAAGTTGATTCTCCAAACTGAAATCATGTTAAAGGCGAGGGAAGTCAGGATGATTGGCACAACCCACAAAAAAGCTGGAATGACCATTTAAAAGTGAAGGCATTGGCAGGTTAAGATAAAGAAAGTGCGTTCATGTTTGGTTTTCCATTTAGTCAGCTTCTCTAAACCAGCTTTTTCTAAATTTAGAGGCTGTTAAGCCTTTTTGTTAGGGTCACAATACTATCATTATACCACCTTAACCAAAGGACTCCTTGGTGTGACACATGAATGCTGTAATTACAATGAGCATCGACCCTGTATCATGGTAGTGGGGGGAAGTATTTTGAAAGAGTAACAGTGAATTCACACAAGACAATTGAAGACGTTTGGAGGGTTAGGAGGAGTAAAGTACCAGTAAAGACTTGAAAGAGAGCAGTGTAGATGGCCACCTGATCTACAACACCTAGCTCAAATCCTGTGAGAATGTGACATGACGAGTCATCAGATCAAATATCAAGCCAAGCTGTTCTGAACAGCATCAGATCTGAGTCATTCTTCCCACTAAGGCATTCCTTTCTATTTCTGTGCTGATTCTCATCCGTGTGGTTTCTCCCTTCCCTCCTCCACTATAACAGGTCCGGGAGGTGGCTGTAGACCGAATCCAGCAGTGTCTGGCTGGCCTCCTGACTCTTGACTCCCGCGATCTCAAACAGCTGGTCCAGCTTGTCCTCGGCAGCTGGGATCTCCTCGATGACGTGCAGCTCCTCTGGGTTCAGGATGTGCAGCATGTCGTCGAAGATGGGCTGCAGGTCGCACGGGTCCAGACGCACCTGCCGGAGAACAGTGTCTTTCTTCTCTGGGGGGGAAAGAAAGAGGGTAAACTGTCATTAATCTTAATTCAATTATCTTAAAGCTGCTCCAATAAATGCTTTTTATCCCAATGACTATGTGTGCCTACTGGCTTACAGCATTAGAGAAGTTACAACAATACACACAACACACAAGCATTAAACCAGAACACATAAGCATAGACAAGTCATGACAGCTGGCAGGTTGATGGCATGAAAAAAAACTAGTAGACAGTATAAAAGTGCATAGACACACATTAAGACACATCAACAACACAGGAGCACCAAGCACATAAGCACAAACAGAGACAACATCATAGCAACAAAGACACTTTTCCAGATAATGGCAGCATATGTGATTAGTTAATAACCAATATTTGACACTCAAAAGGAAAAAGCTGACTGTTCATAACTACTTTTTCTACATGGTATTTTACAATCCCCTCTTCCCGCTGCCTTCCCGGTACCAAGCAGCTAGCGAGCTGAACATAGTTCAGTTCAGTCACTTTATTATCCGCGATGGGAAAACTGACTTACAGTCAGGAGAAAAGACAAGTACAAATAAACAGAGACATTAAAAAGTACACACAATGTTCACTGTGCATTCAATATACGGAACACAATAATACACACTGAAAAAGTAACTTCTGTTTGCCCTTGAACTGGGCCTCTCTGAATCCAGGGCCTGAGAGGAGGGTTCCACACTCAAAGTGAAGGGGATGGAGCAGTTAGCTGCTAATGAGACACATATTTGTAATATCTAAGGGCTCCAGTTAGAGACGGATTGGAATGGGCTTTATTTTTTTACTGAAAGGCTTACATTATTCTTTTGAATTTCTGACAACATCCTACAGAGATAGGCCTTTTTAAAACGTATTAAAGACCTTTCTGTTTAACCGCAAACCGCTCTGAGGTTGCTAGCTCTAAGCCCACCAGACTCTATTTAAAAAAGCAATGCTTTTAGCATGTGTGGAGCCAAGATATTCTCCCATGTAAATTGGTAAACTGTCTACTATAAAACTGATTATTTTATTTTGTTTCTGTCGACTTTGAATTAGATGTATTTTCCGCTGCCTTAATCCTGTTGTTTTACAGGGAGTCTGGTGGCTTTAGAAAAAACCATTTTATGTTTGAAAAAGGATCTTACTCTTTAACAGAAAGGTCGACCTCCTGGGAAATGCACAAAATGCTTTTTAATTTAGCAACAATAGCCAGAGTGACCACATGAGGGCAGTCAGCATCCACACAGCCATGTTCCAAATCCTTTTCAGTTATGTGTGAGACCCATTGGTCAGAGTCTGAATATGAAGCAACAGCAAAGAGTCTCTATCATCTGTCCTGGCTACCAGAAAGGCCCCGTCAGGTAACAACGTAGGACATGTCGAAGACAGTCTCCGCTCGAGGATCGGGATGCTTTTAATAAATAATAATAAGGATAAAACTTGGAAGTAAGTTTGACATGAGTAGCCTACTCCTGAATAACTGATACGGATGCGCCGATACCACTTTTCGCTCAGACCAAGTACAAGTACTTACATTTGGGTACTTGCCGATACCAAATACAAATATAGTACTATGCCATTACAGTACTATGAGTACGAATTTATATGCACCTGAAAGCAGGGACAGGGAGGGCAAAATGTTGCCCCATGGGTGACTTCAGGTGGGCGGGAGTTGTTTCTCCGACATCTCTGAGTGAAGCGGCAGGCTACGGGGGAGCTGGGCTGTCTTTAGATACCCACTGTTGTACATCGGTGTTGGAATACGTTCCAGTGAAATACCGCCACACTTTAGACCGTTTAGCTTTAAGTGTTCTAACTGTGTTTAATATAGCGATGAGCTAACAGTAGGCTTACTGTATACCCGCTGTTTTGCTAATTTAATACAAAAAAAATAAAAAAGTAATTCGCATGACTAAGGAACTGAAATGAAGGAACATGTTTTGGGGATTTCCAATCTTGAAGAGTCACTATCACTATCTTCACTATCTTGCTCTTTTTTTGTTTTGTTTTTTTGTGTACATGTTAGATAAATGTATGTATTTTACCAAACAGCCAAACTGGATCCAGGCTGCAGATACACTGGATCCTTAGCACATGTGATGTCAACCAATCCGGCTTATGTCTATGGGAGAGCAGCAGATCTGGGCTCGTGTTGCATGATGCTTACGGTCAGACGAGTGTTGTAGCACAAGGGCACTCAAGAGGACATTTGCAGATTTGTGGTTGGTTTATTCTGTAGAAGAAGCCTAGGGTAACATTTCAACTCAATTTTATATTATTATCATATTAGTATTATTCACCTTTTCAAATCTCTTCACCCCCTTTTCACATCTCAGACAGCCTCACATGCAACCTTTCGCAAAAAGTCTGTCTGAGCTGGCTTTAGCGTGTTATTAACAATGACCCCATCCCCATTGTCCTCAGATTCTTGGCTTGATATGCTTCTCATTTCCAGTAAGTTCTTTTGTTCAAAGTTCCCTGTAGACAGATCTTGGAACTTCCTATTTGTTTGGCTGAGGTCAGCTGAAGACTGTGGGTCTGAGGCCAGTATCCGTGACATATTGCCACGTGTACAGTACATATAGTCAATCTGAGGGGGTTTGAGAACTACACGAGTTGACTATTTTCCATATCTGAATTTGTACTTAAACTAATATCTAACTGTAAAACTAGGCATTGCTGATCAAATATGAATCAATATACTGTTACCGCATTGATAATCTATATCCACGACGTTCCACTCGCGGGATTGGTCCGGTGCTGCCGGAAAATCCGCCGGATTTCACTCTTTCAGCCGGATGACCACTACCTTCCTATTCCTCTGTGTTGACGCTGTAACCTGCAGCTAGTCCTCAGACCTCTGCAGGGTAAATCCAGACAGCTAGCTAGACTATCTGTCCAATCTGAGGACTATGGTTACCTGGTCCTCAGATCTCTGCAGGGTAAATCCAGACAGCTAGCTAGACTACCTGTCCAATCTGAGGACTATGGCTACCTGGTCCCCAGATCTCTGCAGGGTAAATCCAGACAGCTAGCTAGACTACCTGTCCAATCATTTTGACGACTAAAATTACTTCTTAACGTCCACATGTTGCACCAAAACAACTTCCTTCCTGAGGTAACTGTGCAGAGGCACCGTGACTCTGTCCTGATTTTAGCCCCGCCAACGACGATTGGGATTGGTTTAAGAGATGCCAATGAACCAGAGCACATTATTCTCCGATCCCAGAATGCTGTGTAGACTAGCCCTCCTCCGCAGTAATGTGGAGGAAGGTCTGGCAAAGCGAGACTACTGCATTGACTACGTGTCGCCTCAAATGGTTTCAAAAACATAATTTAGTGTACTGTTTAAGCTGTAGAATTAGAACGTTTGTGACCCGGCTGCCATGTTGAAAACACTCAAACCAAACCCAAGCACTTCAAACTCGCAGTATGTCTCTCCACATGTGGATTCTGGTCACGTCTGTCTCTGTTTGCCAGATTTGGTGTATCTCCATTATATGAGATCCTCAGTTCTTCTCCACTGACGTCCGTATTTATGTTAAATGAATTGCCCTCAAGGGATGTTAAAAATATAATAATTGGAGTTTTACTGGTAGTCATGGTGGAGTTTGATGTTTAGGCTTTAAATAGTTTTAAAGTAGAGCTGCAAAGATTATTTGATTAGTTTTCAACCATTAAATTAATAATAATAATTATTATTATTATATATATAATTATTGAGAAAAAATAAGAATATTTTCTAGTTTCTTCATTCCTTTATGACAGTAAACTGAATATCTTTGAGTTGTGGACAAAACAAGACATTTTATGATGTCATCTTGGGCTTTGAGAAAAAATGATGGTCATTTTAGAACCACTTTATTGTTAGGTCTGCTGCTGGTAGCACCCTGTCTCTGCTCTCCCCCCCTCCCCCCTCCCCCCCTCCGTCTGTCCTTGATTGCAGGAGTGAAGCCCGGTGTGCGGGAGTCAGGGTTCCAGCTGCAGCTCATCAGATCTAATCACCCCTGCTTCAAACACCCGGTCAACCTACCACTCCTTCTCAGATCATAGTTTAGACACCGACGTTAGTGTCTTTGCTGACTCTACCTTTGGATTATTTTTGGGAACCTTGCTTGTACTTATTGTTCTTTGTCTGCAACATTTTCCGTGAGCCTGACTCGTCCTTCACTCCTGTCCTCCACCACTCCTGCTTTCCGCCCTGAATCCCCGGATTATTGGACATGGTACCACTCACGTTCTGCCCCCTGGAGTACTATTGGATTTGTTTTGGACTTGGTTTTTCACTATTGCGTCCCCTACATTGGACACTGGAATAAACCTGTTAGACTATCATTCTGGTCTTCGTTTTGTTTGCATTTGGGCTCAACCTGTTTCCACACGTAACATTTTTGACATTGTATAGACCAAACAACCAATCGATGACTTGAGAAAACACTAGACAGATTAATAACGCACAATGAAAATAAGCGTTAGTTGCAGCTCTTTTTGAAAAACAATGCTAATGTTACCGAAGTACGGCAAATACTCAAATTTTCTTGCCAATGGCACGGCTAATTTGCTCACCTTTGGTAATGAAGGAGCCGTTCCTGCTGAGGGCGGAGTCTTTGCTGGAGGTGGAGTCACAGCGAAGCAGGGGCTCTGATTCGTCGGGGAAGAAGCATTTGCTCCGGTCCACCGGCGACTGCTCCACGGCCCCGCCGCTGGCCCCGCCCGTGCTACCACCGCTGTTGCTGCAGATGCTGCTGGGAGACCCCAGCGGCTTGTGGACGGGGCTGAAGCTTTGGCTTACATTCACTGAGGTCATCAGCTGGTTGATGTCAAACTGGAGATAGAAACAGAGAGATTGGGGGAGTGGAGGGTAAGGAAAAGTAGAGGGAGAAGATGCGGAGGGGAAGCAAGAAGGGGAGAAGAACATGAGTGCGGCAAACCAATGCTCTATGGAGCCCACAAGCTCCTGACCCACAGCGGGGAAACACTACATTTTACATCGTCCTGGGTGTGTGTACATAGCAGCCACAACTAACAATGGAACACACACCCTCCAATTTCTAAATGGTGTTCCGATTTTGGTTTTCTAATTTAAAAAAAGAAAAATCCCTTGGCCCTCCTCACATCCTCCTTTGCTTAATCTTTCTTTGTCCCTGTTTTTGTAATTCTCCTCTTCTAATTATATAACCTTTCTCTTCAGGACTCTAACCCAACAAGTCCCCCAACCAAACACCCACATCCTGTAGGTTGTTGGTTTCTACCCTCTACCTCTCTAACACTCGTAACAGTGTTTCCTAAATTAGGCCGGAACCACACGTGTGTTTTCCCTCATCAAACTTAAACACAACGGTTGGAGTTGTTAAAGCTATAGTGAGTACGTTTTTGTCAACACATCCATGTGATACAAGCCTTCCGTGATCACGCACCACCCCCACACAGTTACTAGTAGCCAGGGAGGACACAGAGGATAAAAAACATGATGAAGAGGTGATCATCTTCACTCGATATTCTGGGCTTGAAAGTCGCCGGCCGCCCCGATCTTCTGAGCATAGTCGCGCTGAGACATCCAGGGAGAGCTGGGTGGAGCTGATAGTCTTAATTACATTTGTAGTAACTCATTTGGCAATGTCTTAACAGACATTTTTGGGGCTTTTCCCTTTATTAGTGAGAGTGGATAGACAAGGGGGGGTGACACGTTGCAAAGGGCCGCAGGTCGCATTTGAACCCGGCCCGCTGCAGGACTCAGCCAGCATGGGGCGCACGCTCTTACTGGGGGGGCTAGAGGCCGCCCCGTTCATTAATATCTTCATTAACATCTCTCTTTTTAATCTTCTTGTTTCCCTCTTGGTTCCTTTACCTTTGTTCATCTATGTGGGTTTTCATCTGTTTAGCTACACGTCCTTTCATATTTGTCTCCTCATCCAGTTATGCTTCAATTTCACACTTTGTCCTCTCTTTCTTTCTTAAACCTTCCTTACCCCTTTCACTTTAACTCTGTTTATGTCCCTTTATTCTATTTTTGACTATTATTTGTCTTTTTGTCTTCTAGTCTTCCTTAGTGTCTCATGTTGTTTCAGTTTCAGTTGTCGGTCTCTTCTTCTCTCTACTTCCTCTATTGTTAAAAAAACCCTCTTCCACCCCCCTCCCCCTGTCTTTCTCTGGTGTGGTAATGAACCTGTGGCTTGAAACCAGTGGTGACTGGTTTGGGGGAAGAGATCATGAGAGCATGTCTTGTTTTTCACGGCGAGAGCCCAGTCTGGCCTAAAGGTTAGCAGCAGCAAGCAGGTCATTCCATTCAGCGCACACACTGGAAATGGAAAATGGAGCTGGGAGAAATCTGGACATAACAACCGACAAACAGACAGACAAATGTTCTCTTCTTTGGATGAAAATCCATTTCATGCAGTGGTGGATTAGGCATTTAGGCGTACTGAATGAGCTCCAATAGGACATGACGTAGAAACACCGGTGCTGTTCTCGTTCTCTGTTCCATAGTGTCTGGGTCACTGGGCTGCAGCGGGACACAACATCCGGGACTCTGATAGAACAAACAAACTCTGTCTCGCTCACAAAGGCCTGCACACATGCACAGAAGCATCCAGACGGGTACGCACACTGTGGCAAAGACCCGCTGACTTTCATACAGCAGTACATGGAACTGGAACAAATGTTTTTTTTAGAGCAGATGCTGGGGTGACAAACACACCCATGAGGGATAATAAATTTAGCAGCCTCGGGGGACAGGAAGTCAGAGGATACGTATGAATAATCCTTTGCAAAATCATACAATCTCATATTCACCTTGCAGCATCTATCTAATTTTTGGGCTTAAAAAGTACTGAATTTCTATTTCTATTTTAATGTACCTTTTTTGGTAACCTTATCTGGTTTAGCAAGGGAAAAAAGACACAGATTATGTTATCAACAACAGGACATTCATATTTATTAGTCCCTCACTTCTCTGTGTAGTGTTGTGTGTTTGTTTTTACCTGAACCTTTTACATAATGTTCCTGAGATTTACGTTGCTGCAATGATTGCCAAAGAATAGATCAAACTGTTGGTGACAAACTAAAGCTCTGTCCCTTCTGCCCACCCAGGCAGAGTACTTTACGTATGTCTGACACTCTGTCTCAAACCACATGCAATCTGACTTCCTTATGCTGGAAGCCTTGAAAAGTTCAAAGCAGAGCTGCTTAGGACCGAGCTGGAGCACATGGGTCACTGTGAGGAGGAACAGTACTGCTGTTCCAGAAAGCTACCAGGCTGCTCTGTGTGTGTGTGTGTGTGTGTGTGTGTGAGAGTAAGAGAGAGAGAGACAAAAGGATCAGGATGAGTTGGTGACTATTCCTGTCAGCACAACACAAGGCCCTGCTAGGGACAGGGACTTAGACACACACAGACACACAGACACACACACACACACACACACACAGCCCAACACTAACATGTACACACACATATAGCCTGAGCCAGCTAGCCTCACTGGTAGAGTTAGCAGGTTGCTGCAGAAGGACTCAGGGGACAGACACACACACTGGGGATATTTTGATTAATTGGATCAAAAATCAAAAAAAGCAACTAATATCCCTCAACTGTAATTACATAATCTGTAAGGAGAGCACAGCACCGACCCCACTGTTAAAGTCTATGATATGATGGAGCATTGTACCCTGACATGGTTTGATAAACAGAGACAGAGCGCGTTGCGTCGTACTGTGAAGCCACGCCCCCTGGACGGTAGGACAACTAACGGCTAAAATGCAAACAAAGTGCATGGAGCTAGCTAAAAACATCAGATTTAACCAAGTCTAATGATTACTATAGTAACCAGTGAGAACATGTTAGCTGTTGCTAAGCTAATGCTATGGCTATTTGTTAGCAAGCTAAGGCTGTGTGGGAGATTTATAGTTAGCCTAAAACTGATATTTAGACATTCAATTTGCTGACAAAATGTGTGCAAATGTGACGTTTGGTATAACGTTACTTAGTGTCTTTCTATTGTTCCTGATTCTTCAACTGTAGGCCTGTCCACTTGAGTCTTCCTAAAACCTTTTTCAGTTTGGCAGCTTGTAAAAACTTAATTATGAGTTTATGAGTTATTTACTGTGTTGCTAGTGTGTCCCATCACAAAGTAGCTAGAAGGCATTTTTCTGTTGTTTGCTACCATTGTCAAAGGAGAATTGTTTTTGTCTCCGGTGGGGACGGGACTTAAATGCCAAAAACCAGCTGCTGTGCAATGTCAAGTACCTTCCACCTTTACCACTAGTCATCTTTGACATTTAAATTATGTCTTTAATGGATAAGCCTGCTCCCAGACTGCTTTTAAGCATACTTACTGTCAGATACACTCACAAACACATGCAGATAATCTCTATGAATTACCTTTAATAGAATCAAAGCAGTTTCTGGGAAGAAATGTTGTGTTTTCTGCAGAAAGTAATGGATGTGGTTTCATTTGATCATCTTATGGGGCTCTTTATGGAAAGGAAATTGCCCTTGATTGTGCATCATTGTGGCAGGGGGATAATGACCACTGTGTGTTGTAGTTTTTTGTGCATTCCCTTTGCTGAGAAAGAGTATAAAGTAAAGAGGACAAAATCTACCCAGGTCTCAAAATTATCTTCGGCAGTGACTCAGTTTTCTTAGGCTTCTACTTTGAGTTAGGTGTTGGCCATTTTTGTTTGGTTGTTGGGTTGTATCTAAGGGCTTGGTGGTGCCCTGGTGTGGGCCAGTTAGTCTTAATACACTGACACGGTGCTTCACTTTATTTCCTAGTGGAAGGTAGGGCTGGGATATATGGAGAAAATCAAATATCACAATGTTTTTGACCAAATACCCCAATATCAATACCACAACAATGTTTTAGTGTTGACTATTGGTGCTTTCAGAAAATATTTACACAATGAGATTTTGAATAATAATAATAATTTTCTGGAAGACGTGCACAGATAAATGTGATCCTGCTTTATGTTGATTCACACAAAAGACAGAACAGCAAAAGAATCCCCTTTCCCCTTTGCTAATTCCTTATGTTTCCCTCCACCCCTGGGACTGCAGCTCCGTCTCTAACATGATGCCATTCATTCGCCACACTCAGGAGACTTATTGAAATGAAACGGCATGGCTGCTCTTTAATCACTTGTTTGTACATAAAGATGCTCGGGCCAGAAAAGCAAGGAGCCAGAGAAGCTAGTAAATCTTTAAAGCACGCATCATGTTTTTACTGTACGGACCAAAATCTCGATTTAGTGTTATTTGTAGATAGAAATTAATATTAGTCAAATTCCTGTAAATTCTCAATTCCTGTGCATTTGTTTTGCAAAATATGACACCTTGTCACACACACTACAGTAGTGTTTGTATAGCAGCGTTTGTGTCTGTACCTCAGGGTGAAGAGAAAGGGAGTACCACCCATCCCTCTGTCTGGTTTGAACTTGCATGCAGCAGCAGAGATAAAAATAGAAACATCCATCAGACAGCTGACACTCAGTTGTTCCGATGACAGTACCATCGATACAGTGAATGTGTTTTTTTCTACTGCGTAGAAATGTAAGCAATGTGTATTGCTGTTATGTAACTGACGTGTTGACATGCTTGCCATAAGTGAGTCACATTGACTTAGTGGGAAATAAGAAATAAGGGTGCATTTAATGAACCGGACCTTTATAAAGTTTTACACACTGCACACAACTTTCTTTTTTCTCTTTTTCACTCAGTCCTTTTGTTTGTCTGCCTTCCTGTCTGTAACGATAGCTGTGGTTTCACCATGCTGCCTGTAATGTAGTTTCCCCCTGCAGTGGGGGGAGGTCTAAAACATTTTTGACAATAAAAATATCAAAAAGAACAGTGAAAATAAAAGAAGCCCAATAAATACTACTCCCATAAATGATTTATGAATGGATGGCGTGTTAAGCGGTGGCTCGATGCCCTTCAATGATCCCAACGCCCATGTCCGAAGTAACAATCCATTAGTGATTACAGCTCTGCAGTGGACTGGGCTGTCCGGCGCCTGCTGCCGGCCCCGAGCCTGCCCTGACCCTGGTTTCCCAGAGCGGCTGCAGAGTCATCAGGTGTGCATTAAAGTAAACGTGTGTGTTTTAGCGGACTGATGAACCGGCGAGCCGCAGCTCTACGCAGAGCTTCTATTTTTGCCAGATGCCGGAAAGCTCTGCAGCAATTCAGCACACGGCAGATTTAGCATCACCCAAATCCTCCGTTTTCATCATTTTATTACTTTTGGTATTTATTATCCTCCCTGCCATGATTCTCTGTCACTCAGTAGCCATCCTCATAACAAACCAACCACATCTGGGCAGCTGTGCCTCATGTGATCGAATGGTTGCCTACCAATTGCTTGGTGGTTAAAGTTTCCTTGACACGGAACCCCACATTGGTCAGGATGCTGTGCCAACAGGGTGAGAATGTTAGATATTCATAATATGTCAAAGCGCTATGAGTCGTCAGTAAGACTATAAAAGCTCAACATAATTACAGTCCATTTTGTTCATAAATTGTACATAAAATGCATGTTGAGAAGAACACTAACATATTCAGAAATGTGACTTCAATCTACAAATAGGGATGGTAGGGGTGGGGGGGAATTGATACAGCATAGTATTGCAATAATGTCTATGGCAATACTTTATTGAAACACTGATGCCAAGTATCCATCTATTATTATATATGTGTTGGTCAGTTTGTGTGCGTGCCAATCTCATTTTGCAGCAATAAAATTGAAGTGATATGAACAAACAGAGAAATTCATTTTTTTCTTTTTAGATGTTGACAAAGGTTCTTTTTGATCTCGAGCACACATCTGCAAAGTTTTGTGACTGCATCCTGCACCGGTTGTGACGCTGTGTATAGTACTTCCCACTACAGTATGTGTTACCATGAACACGTTTTTTGCCATGATGAGACAAGCACGCACACACACACGTTCATGAAAACAATACCAATGTTGTTACGGCTGCCTCAAACCAAGTACACAAAATGGGTTGAACATGCTGTCCATACACTTCTGGCCATAAAATGTATCCGTCTTAAATCAAGTTAAGGTTAAATACCATCCTTAAATTGTTCCAACAGTACTGCTCCAACTTCCTGTGGTCCCTGAACACAAATAATTCTCCATAATTACTAAGCCTATCTCTTACCAAACAATTTCATTATGTGCTATCTTATCCACGATCAATCCAGCAAGACAGACAGAAAACTATTTCTGGAGATGATCGTCTCATTATTAAGCTGTGATGAAAGGCCAAATTACAATAGATGACTGAGGAGCGGGGGCACTGAGACGACGGGCGTGTCTTTAGAACCAGAACAAGGCTGTAACTGTGCCGCGCCGACCGCTGAGAGGGCAGTGAAGGACAACCATTTGCCACGAACCATAGGAACGAGTAAGGAGGAGGATTCTGGGGGTCCCCTCCTGTGTCCGTGTGTGTGTGTGTTACTTCCTGCAGCATGTGTGTTAGCACCCTGAAGCACCCCAGTGTCTTCTGGATTTAAAGTAGCATTCATTTAGGACAGTAAACTGTCAGTTTACATGGAACTCCTTTAGTATGTGTCCTAGAACACTTGTAATGGAAACTCCGTATCAGAATTGAGTATTCACCCAGACCATGCTGAACATTCTAATGTACAATGTATTTCAAATGAAAACAAGTGAAACTTATAATGAATGTGATTAAATTAGAATTAGAAGAATTTCCTTGTGTTGTCATAGCCTATCCAATATTTCCTGCTGTATTCAGCGAATACGGACTATTGGTCCCCTCTGTGCCACCCTACTTAAACCGCTTCAGAAATTCACTCTGGCCTCAAACAGGCAAACGTCACACCTCTTCCTCCCTCACTAACTCATGTATCCCCAAATTCTGTAGTATGAAGAGAGAGGCTGCAACACTAAGTGTAAGTAATGCTTTAACGCCAAATCCTTCTCCCAATGTGAACTGTTGCTTTAATGTGAGGAATGCAGCTTAACCACAGGGACAGGCTCCAATGGGACACCCCAGACAGCTTTTCTCACAGATTAGATTTCAGAGGGAGAGAGGTGAAAGAACAGTGTGTACCGCAGTGTGTGCCAGTAGTGTCGACAGAGCTGAAGAGGTCAGAAGTGTTTTCCTGCTACACTTCTTAATAAACCTGGTTCAAATCAGGACCGGATCAGAAATTGAATGTCTCGCCCACACATCGATCCAGCCTACCTGTGGGTTGTCCTCCATGACGCAGCGGATCTTCTCTACCACGTCGATGCGGCGCTGTCGGTGGAGGGCGTTGATTAACTTGGCCAGGTTGGCGTCGCTGTCGCGGATGGTCCAGTGCTGCAGCGCGGCGTACGCTCGCTCGTGTTCCGACGAGTAGCCATTAGAGAAGGCAGCCACCTCCCTCTCCGTGGCGTTGGCCAGCGACTGATAGACGTCTATCCACTGGGTGCCCACGTGGGCCGCCACCAGCTTCAGGATATCCACCCCTGGATAGCAGGCCAAGACAAAGAAACGTTAGAGAACCCACACTTACATTAGAAAGAAGAGGGCTTGGGATTAGGGTTGGCTTAAAATCATTTTCCACTTAATATCCATCTTTATTTGGGTGATCTGATATCCATTAATAAAATCCCCAAACTGATTTTTTTAATACATGCCTTTCCATTCACCATGGATGTTTAAGGGAATCACGTGACGGGCCAGGAAATTTAAGAGGAAAACATAAGACTTTGGGTCCCAGTAACACTAAAAGACACTGGTGGTTTTACCTAAACCACAATCGTTTTTTCTAATCTGAAGTTTTAGTGCCTAAACGTAGCTGTTGTCCCAGTAGGACAGTCACCTTTTGTCGGCTAACCTCGACCTCAACCCTCACAGTGCCCGTTACTCAGCTCCCAGTCACCGTCTGTTCAAGTCCTACCTAACTGATATCAAATGGAAACTGTGAACATAATCTGGCGAATGAAAAACATGAGGATAAGATTGATGCTGATGTCCTCTTAATTGAGGTCACAGGCCAGTAGCTGTGCTAACCAACAGGATGCAGCAGCAAGCATTTGCCTCATTTCTGACTAATGAAGCCCTCATGCTATGTTCCACACAATCCACCATTGTTCTCTTTCTGTCAGTGAACTTCTGTATGGTGTCTGTATGAGAGTGTGTGTACCTTATAACGAATGTGTAAGTTTATTATGAACACATTTTTAATCTCTATCTCAGAGTTAGTCAGGCCTCAAGCAACCGTAAAGGGGACTTTAGAAGTTTTTATACATCTCGTTTTGATTGTCATCTCTGCATGTACAATCCAAACTCATTTACAGAAAATATGCATTTCAAACTGGCAGTGTGGAACATAAAACACACAGTCCAAGTTTGAAGGACTAAACAAAAGAGTCCATGGTGTTACATCTTGGTAATAGTTCAGAATAAACTATACAAGAGACTAAAAGTCAAGATGTTAATCATATATACTGCACATATAACAGGAAATGCAGTACATATATCTATGGTCACCAGAGGATGAACCCTTTTGAATTTGGTGATCCCCTGACTCTTCCTTTAGCGACACCATGAGATGGACATTTGTGGTTTTGAGTTAAATTTGAGTTAAATTTTTCCAAATGATACAAGCCTTCCGTGACCGCACACCACCCCCACTAGTCCATGATGGACTCTTCAGAAGAGGTCATTATCTTCACTCGATTTTCTGCGCAGGAAAGTCACGGGACGACACAATCTTCTGAACATAGTCACACTGAGAAATACAGAGGGAGTTTGTGGAGCTGATGGTCTTAATTAATCTTAACTTGGCAATGGCTTGAATGTAACGGACGTTCATTAATACAAGTTATGCACTAAAGCTTTATTTCAACATGGATGAAGAATTCCAGCCGGGAAGCTTGTTGTCGATGCTAGCAGCTGCTGTGCATTCAGCCTTATATAACATGTGTAAGAGGCAGGCTAGTGCTCCATTCCTTTGGCTGCAAACATAAATCCAGGATGAGTCAGAGAGATTTAATGGATGTAAGCCAGTGGTAGTAATTCATGGCTCAACAGACAAGTACACACTCATGTGTACATAAAAATACACACAGAGCAATGCAAGCACACACACACAAGCCAAAAGGAAAGGATGAATAGACATGAAGCCTGTAGACATGCCACACACACTACACCTCGCCACTCCTTCTCCTCCAGCCAACCGCAGCATTAACCCTAATCACTACATGGTTAACTTCAATCTTTACCTACACCCAATTCTTCTTTTAAACCGGAACCCAAGTCAGAACATAACCATTACCCTCAGTCTAAATAAACACAAAACCAGAGCCCACACACACACACTCACCTAGATTTTGTGTGTAGATCAAGATTAATAAACATGTATACTGTGGCGTGAGGGAGAGGACGTTGCGTGCCGGCCCAGAAGGCGACTCTTGTCCCTTTGCTCGCCGTGACACACGGCGACAGAGGAGAAATCCCCAGCATGCTTCGCTGCCACTGCTAGCTGACCACACTTAAATGACCTATATAAGTCTCGTGCTGATTCAGTATGTCAGCCTGCGGATGTGATTATGTGTTTGCGTGTGTTGGTAGTAGGATGAGTGTGTTTATTTGTGTGCATTAGAGTGTGTGTACATGTCCTTGCCTTATGAATTTATCAAAATAACATGTTTTGTCAAACCGTCTGATAAGGAGTGATACCGCTGCCTGGACGGGACAAACTGTGAGCTACGCTAAAGGTGCACATGGACACGAGATTACAGCACGTCATGAGTCTTTGGAACTATCAAAAGGGCTTCCTATTGAAAACAATAAGAAATGAAGGTCAGTACTCAAAGGAACGTTTCTCAGTGGAAACTGTATGTATCTTTGTATAAGTGGAACAGATCAACAGTTATTCAGAATCCTAGTATGTTTAGTAATTCAATGCTCTTTACACTTCTTTGATTTTTAAAGGAAATAAGATTAAGCTAGATATGCAGAGTAGAAACATTTTTTATCTAGTATGATTTTGTCTCAAGTTAATGTTGCAATGTTGAGTAAATCAACAAGCTGTTCAAGTAATTTATCAAGCAACAAGAATACATCCACACAAGCAGCTCCATTAAGCTAACAATGCTAGCAGTGAACATTTTAACATTTTAACGTGTAAAATTCAATGTTTACTTTAACTGCCGTCTTATTTTGCATGCTCCCATGCTAACCTTTTCTAATGAGCACTAAACACAAAGCACAGCTGAGGCTGATGGGACTGCCATTAAGTTTTGAAGGTATTTGGTCATAAACCTAATTACTGGATGAATAGAAATGTCAACATCACGGTAACATTAGTGAAACAGTCAGGGGATCACAGAAGTCATCCTAATTTATCCCAGGATTAGGAACGTCTTAAAGGTCCCATGACATGATGCTCTATGCTTTTATAGACCTTAGTGGTCCCTAATACTGTCTCTGAAGTGTCTTTAATTTAGACCTTAGTGGTCCCTAATACTGTATCTGAAGTCTATTTATATAGACCTTAGTGGTCCCCTAATACTGTATCTGAA